>NC_133326.1:113306204-113578209 GCF_042186555.1 Aquarana catesbeiana | reverse complement strand
AGTGGAACTTCCAATTTAAGGACTTCTTAACCCCTTATATGCCACATTTGGCATGTCATATGTTGTTTTTTTGGGGGGGGGGGGGGGGGGGAATGGTTACCTAGTTCCCACTGCTGCTCGCGCCGCCTAGACGATGACTCCTCTCTCTAACAGCAATCTTCTGGGACACGTCACAGGTCCTAGAAGATTGCTTGGCCATTCAGGACACGCAGTGCGCACCCGGCTGTGAAGCCGCAAGCTGTCACAGCCGGGTGCCCGTACTTGCACTGCTGGCGCCGCTGGGAGGCAGGGAGAGGAGTGAGGCTTCGGGCGCCCACATCGCTGGACCGTGGGACAGGTGAGTGTCTGTTTATTAAACAGAAAAACGAGTGAAATTCTGCTTTAAATGTAATACTATGATAATTTAAAATCCTTTATAAACCTACCATATTTGCCTGCGCACAAAAATATAGGCTGGAACTAGAATTGCTAGTACTGTTAGCCAATCACAGGTTACAGCAGCAAGTGACAGTTTTAAAGACTATGCAGTCCATCCAACATGTTTCAGGTATTGAGAGGCGACAAATATATGTAGGCAAGTTACAAGCAGTAGAAATCAGAGGGAGACCCTCACCATTGTGGTGCTAGTTATAGTCCAGTAGGCATAGTGGAGGCGACACAGGTAGCTGGAATACGGAATAGTGGTGTGACCCTTGGACTTTAAAATGGCAGCAATAACTGTAGTAGTGGAGACTACTACAGCAATTTTCCGCTTCCAGGGTGATCCTACAGGTTATGGTGTATGCATACTTATTTACATTGGTCCAAACTGGACTAATGTAGTTTTGCAAAACAAATCATATTTGGAATTCAAGATTTACTCTTCAGGAGGCTTTTAAAAGCCCAATTTTAAGTGATAAAGTCTTGTTTGTTATTTTTAAGGAAAAAGAAAAAATATGTTCTACTTACCTGCTCTGTGCAGTTGGTTTTGCACAGGGCACCCCAGATACTCCTCTTCTCGGGTCCCTCTTTGGTGCTCCTGGCCCCTCCCCGGTGTTGAGTGCCCCCACAGCAAGCAGCTTGCTATGGGGTTAGCCGAGCCGCAGCTCTGTGTGTCCATTCAGCCATGGAGCTATGGCCCTGCCCCCTCTCTCTCCTCATTGGCGCACTGACTTTGACAGCAGCGGGAGCCAATGGCGCCACGCTGCTGTCTCAGCCAATGAGGAGGGGAGTCCCGGACAGCCGAATCTCTCTTGCAACATTGCTGGATCTAGATGGAGCGCAGGGTGCTGCTGCACACAGAAGGCTTTTTATCTCAATGCATTAAGATAAAAAACCTTCTGCCTTTACAACCATTTTAAAGAGGAACTACAGTCTGCTCTCATAATTTGTAAAAAAAAACAAAAAAAACCCCATCTTTGCCATTCTGAAGCATCCCTCCAACCACTTTGCATATTATTTTATATATACTGTGATTCTGTACTTGCCAAATATGCTGCAGAAATCTCCCTCCTCTGAGTCTGGCTGCATCCATTTTAACTGTGGGCAGCTGAAGCTGCTGCCTGTTTCTGGATTTACACAGAGGCACACCTAGCTCTGCAGCTCTCATTGGCCCTCTTATGACTCATCCCCCCCCCCCCCCCCCCCCTTCTCTTCCTGGCAATCTCTCGCCAGAGTGAGAAAGAGAGCTCTGCATGATGTCATAAGCCTGGGCTTTTTACCAGACAAACAGGAAGTGGGCCGTATAAGGTATTTACTGGCAAAAAAAAAATATTTTACTATCCAAAGTTAAAACAACAAGGGCAGAAGATATAATAGATGGAAAGATGAAAAAAATGACTGAAGGTCCGCTTTAATGACAAAATAAATGTGCTCCAATTTGCAAAGTCTATAGGCATCCACGATCTAACCCTAATCTATATAATCCTGTATTGAAGAAATTGCTATACATACCTTTTCTGAAGCTGCTCTGGTCCAGTCCCCAGTGGCAGAAGCTCTACAGAGGACAAGGCCGACAGTTGGTTGGGAAATTAATGGGAAGTGACGTCACCCATAGAGTTACTATGGGGCTTCCGTTGTCAACTAACGGGCCTAACAACTGGGAGCTTTTTGACTTAGAGGGGGTTGTTCATTTAAAGGATAGTTTTTATTAGTTATCCTTTAAATCAGGGGTCTCCAAACTAGGGCCCTCCAGTTATTCAGGAACTACAATTCCCATCATGCCTAGTCATGTTTGTGAATGTCAGAGTTTTTACAATGCCTCATGGGATGTGTAGTTCCGCAACAGCTGGAGGGCCGTAGTTTGGAGATCCCTGGTTCACATTGATGTGATTTGACATGTCTAATCAGCTATTACCCGCAATGGAACCACCGCATCGATTCCCAAAAGTAGTTTCTGTACTACTTTTGGCAATTTTAGGTGCGATTTCAATAGACATCTGTGCAGGTAACCACACAGATGTTTTTGAAATCGTTGGACTGACATGCGGGAATGAAATTTGTGCGAGTTCAGCTGAACGCGCACGATTTCAATCCCACATCAGTGTGAACCAGCGCTTAAAGCATAATCTGAACCTAGATTTGTTTGCCTAAGATTATGTAAAAATATACCATGCCTGAAATTCTTCTTCTTTAGTTACACTGGCCCAGCTTGGACCAATGTAACTGTATATACCTTATCTAGCCGATGCACCTAGAAGTCAGCATTGCTGCATTGCAACATACTACAGGAAAAAAATGGTGTACTACAGCGCTGATAATATGTGATTAAATAAATCAAATTAGAAAATGCCTAAATAATTAAGCTGCAACCATTCTCATAGTGCTCTGACAAACAATAGTGCGCTACAATTAACTTTCTAATAAAGTGCACAGACTACTATTAGTGAAAAATTACATAAAATAATACTGGCAATAAATAAAAATAAATATAGTGTGCATATCAGCAGAGAATATATAATAAGGAGACCTTCAATACATTGCTACTGAATGTGTTAAATCACCAGCACTGGAGGCAAACACCACCCCTCCACAGGAGCAACTGTTAGCCCAAATAACAATAGTCCCACACTCCTAATGAACCGATAGTTCCACGATGAGGAAGGTGACAGGTAGTGTTGTGGGGTGATAGAAAATCCCCAAATTACACAGCATTCATAATCTGCTATTACATCCTGCTCATCCTGTTGGCTCCACCGTGGTTTACTCATAGAATAGGGATAAAAGAAACAAATCATTGCGCAATGATCAGCAACCACATCATCATATATATCGCACAAGTGGATCCACTCACATATCCTTATAAGGTAACAGCGCTTAGAGAACAATCAGACACTGCTAGCGAATTACTTTCCTCCTACCACATCCACGTGCTTCATGCAGACACATCGGATGGCGTCACTGGCTCCTCCCGACGCGACATGTCACGTGACCCTTGATAAAGTCACGTGACATGATGCAACGCATTGGGAGGAGCCAGTGACGTCATCTGATGTGTCTGCATGAAGCACGGTGGATATGGTAGGAGGAAAGTAATTCGCTAGCAGCGTCTGATTGTTCTCTAAGCACTGGTACCTTATAATGATATGTGAGTGGATCCGCTTGTGCGATAAATATGATGATGTGGTTGCTGATCATTGTGCAATGCTTTTTCTTTTATCCCTATTCTATGAGTAAACAATCGGTGGGGCCAACAGGATGAGCGGGATGTAATAGCAGATTTTGAATGCTGTGTAATTTGGGGATTTTCTATCACCCCACAACACTACCTGTCACCTTCCTCATTGTGGAGTGTGGGACTATTGTTATTTGGGCTAACATACTACAGTGATCTCCGCTTGTTTCCGGGTCCCGTGCTGAGAGGCTGGCCAGCCTGATGCATTGTGAATACTGGAGGTCGGGGCTCAACATGGGTGCCATCCAGAGAATGCTTTGCACTTTCTAAATGAATGCAAATTGTTCTCTGATTGGACAACTTGGACACAGCGATGTCACCACCCCGCCTCCCTGGCTCGTCCAGTCAGAGACCACTCTGCATTTATTCAGAAAATGCAGAGTACTCCCTGAATGGTGCCCGTGCTGAGTGGCCGACCCCCCTGTGTTTAGAAGACTGCAGGGCAACCGCTCTGTACAGGACCCCCAAAAAAGTGGAGATCACTGGAGTAGTGGTGAGTACTTCAGAGATTTCCAGCTTCCAGGGCCATCGGCCAGGTATAGTATATTCATAGTTACATAGTTCCAAGCTGGATAAAGCTAACTATGTAGAAATGTACCATGCCTGAAATTTATCTTTAAGACACTAAAATATTTTTATATTCTGTATGGATAATGTACCAAAGCTTGTGTGTTATATTTATATACTAATGAGGGTACACTCATTCTCTATTGTAATGTGTTGTGCTCACACCAGTGTCTACTCTTGCTGTCATTCTTGTCATATCTGTTTGACGTTTTGTTAATGAAGCCTTTGATGTTTCCAGTTGTGTTTTTAATTTCTATAAAAATAGTTTCACTAGGTTTCTGCTATATTTGTGTATTTAAAGTGGTTGTAAAGTCAGAAGGTTTTTTATCCTAATGCATTTTATGCATTAGGATAAAAAAACCTTCTGTGTGCAGCAGCCACCCCAACACCCCCTAATACCTGAGCCCCATCTCTCTCCAGCGATGTCCAGGAGTGTCTGGGACTCTCCCTCCTGATTGGCTGAGACAGCATTGGAGCAGTTGCCTCCTGCTGCTGTCAATCAAAGTTAGTTAGCCAATCAGGAGAGAGAGAGGGGGGTGGGGCAGGGTTGAACCGCTGCTCCCTGTCTGAATGAACACGGAGCTGTAACTCAGCTTGGGTGCCCCTATAGCAAGCTGCATGCTGTGGGGGCACTCGACAGGAGGGAGGGGCCAGGAGAGCCGAAGAGGGACCCGAGAAGAGCAGGATCTGGGCTGCTCTGTGCAAAACCACTACATAGGGCAGGTAAGTATAACATGTTTGTTATTTTTATAGAAAAAAACAAACTTTACAATCACTTTAACAGACCCTAGAAGATAATAACTGCTAAAAAGTTAAGGGTTTTCTTTTATTATACACTGTTGCTCTACATACTTAAATTGATTGATTGTAAAGCTTTATTTGTTATTTTATTAAAAAAACAACATGTTGTACTTGCCTGCTTTGTGCAAGGTGTGAACTAGTTTTGCACAGAGCAGCACCGATCCTCCTGTTCTGGGTCCCCTGCTGAGTGCCCCATAGACACTTTCTATGGGGGCACTGATGTGGGCTTGCCCCCGGGCCGCCCTGTCTCCACCTATTGATGCAGACACAGCCGCACTGTTTTCAAAATCTGACAGCTGGTGGGATTGGGGTTAGTGGGCGAGGAGCAGAAAAAAAAAGAGAACATGTTATACCCTAAATATCGGTGTAACAAGTTGGAAAAGATGAACTTCTCCTTTTTAAAAGAGTTGAATTTTCAGGGAAACCATCCTGCCACCTGGTACAGACCCATCTTTGCAGTAATAATGTGGTGGGAGGTGCTAACAGGTAAATGTTTATGGTGTTTTGGAATTGCAGTTGCATATTTCGTCTAACCTTTCAGATATGGTAAGGATCCATTATTGTCACCACATAGACAACTGTTCTCTGAGTAATGCAGACAAATGTGGGTCCAGCTGATAGTTGCATTCAATCCTGTTTCCTAAGGGGAGAAGTTTTATAGCAGATGTCTCCAAACTTTTCAGTGCAAGTGCCACAATGTATATTTTACAAATATTTGTGAACTAAAAAAAAAAGAAAGAGAGAATTGGTTTTAGAAATGAGGTCCACCTCCTGCTTACATCATGGTTCACCCCCCACCACCATTGTAAGCATGGCTGTAGCTGGACTAGAACCAGGAGTTTGCACTAGGTCTGGTTGTAAGAAATCCTATCCTATAAATGCTGGGGGCAGGCACGTCATTGGTTATTAGTGGACCCCTGCTCACCTGTGTGCGAGTACAGTGGGCCCACATTGAGGGTACACCACTGACCCTAGTTGTGGGCCAAATAAAATCTTGATGCTGATGGTTGTAGAAAACAATGACAGGGATGATAATGTGGGGGGAGGGGGGGACGGGGGACTGCTGGAGTCTGGATGGGGCAGGGTATGAATTGGAGGTTATGAACCATCTCTGCTGGCCTCAATCTGTTCATATTGCTGATATGCCACTGACCCTAGCTGCGGGATGAGTAAAATCTTGTAGAGGCCAGATGTGACTCACAGGATATAATTTGGCTACTCCATTAAATATATATATATTTTTTGGTTGGGATTAGTATACATTTGAAATTCAGCAACAATGTATGCTGCTAAAACACATTCTGTATGCCGCCTAAGGCCCCTTTCACACCGGTGCCTCCGGTATGTGGAATCTGTTTGCTCAGGAGGGGGATCTCTCTGCTGATCCTCACTAAACAGGTGGATGACAGGTCCGTGTCCGCTCAGCTATGCAGAACGGACACAGTTCCACTCTCTATGGGGCAATCGGATGAAGACGGACTGTCTGTCCATTTTTCAATCTGATCCAATCAGCAGTACAAATGGGGAATAGAACCGTCTTCGGCGGATTGGATGGCAGCAGACATGTGTACGCTGACATCCACTACTCCATTGAGGACAATGCAGGATCTGATCAGGTCCGCCTGAAAAACTGACAGGCAGACCTGATTGCACAGCCTGTGTAAAAGGGTCCCAATGCCTCGTTCATACAGGGTGTTTTAATCTGTGACCTGAACAGGTGTTGCGTGCATTCCCATGCTGACAGTCCCATTGCTGTCAGTTGACATGCAGCATGGGGCATTTACACAACTGCTCCCAGTGTGACATCTGTGTGGGTGCATGGCCCTGCATGGATGTCACAGTGGGGTTGATTTACTAAAACTGGAGAGTGCAAAATCTGGTGCATAGAAACCAATCGGCATCCAGGTTTTTTTTGGCAAAGCTTAATTGAAACAGCTAAAGTTAGCAGCTGATTGGTTTCTATGCACAGCTGCACCAGATTCTGCACTCTTCAGTTTTCGGCAATCAATCCCGTTGGGAGCAGCAACTGTGTCCGATATGACAATTATGGGACTGCTAGAACGGGGGATCTACACAAAACTTGTGCATTCGCATGCTGATAAACACGGCCCTGCATGGGGGGGGGGGGTTGAGTGCAGATTAAATTGGCCTGTGTGAACAAGGCCTGAATATCTGTAGCTACTCATATTAAAGTTCTAAATGGTTGTGAAAGTTCGCTAACATTTGCATATTACTAAGGAAACCCTCCTCTAATTCTCAAAATTCATTTTTATATCTCTTTAAGCTGCCTGTTTCCAGGTGCTTTCACATATTGGATATATGTACACAGCTGCTGCTGTCCAGCTGTTCAAAGATCTCCCCAGGTACAGTCCAGGACCTGGAGCATTGGCTCCCACATTTCATTTTTATTGCTGCACAAAATGAAGAAAATACTTAACTGAGCATTTTGTACTGCATAGCAATTTTTACATTATGTGTCTGGAAGCTTTCTCTTGTTTTTGCTATCTAGTATGTGTTTAGTGGCTGACATATTTTAAGTTGTCTATCTAAAAGGTGCAGAACATTTAATTAAATAGAAATGCAGTGTCTGCAAGACACTGTTTTTGTGATTTTATTTATTTATATATATACACACACATTTGTGTAAATATTTTATTATATCTTTTCATATGACAACACTGAAGAAATTACATTTTGCTACAATATAAAGTAGTGAGTGTACAGCTTGTATAACAGTGTAAATTTGCTGTCCCCTCAAAATAACTCAACACACAGCCAATAATGTCTAAACCGCTGGCAACAAAAGTGAGTACACCCCTAAGTGAAAATGTCCAAATTGTGCTCAAATCGTCAATATTTTGTGTGGCCACCATTATTTTCCAGCACTGCCTTAACCCTCTTGGGCATGGAGTTCACCAGAGCTTCACAGGTTGCCACTGGAGTCCTCTTCCACTCCTCCATGATGACATCACAGAGCTGGTGGATGTTAGAGACCTTGCGCTCCTCCACCTTCCATTTGAGGATGCTCCACAGATGCTCAATAGGGTTTAGGTCTGGAGACCCGATCTGGATGGC
The DNA here is from genome assembly GCF_042186555.1 of Aquarana catesbeiana. Taxonomy (NCBI): domain Eukaryota; kingdom Metazoa; phylum Chordata; class Amphibia; order Anura; family Ranidae; genus Aquarana; species Aquarana catesbeiana. The sequence goes on along the minus strand of NC_133326.1, from coordinate 113,570,114 downwards.
CAATTTATCACCTTTACCCTCAGCTTCTTTAGCAAGGCAGTGGTCATCTTGGAGGTGTGTTTGGGGACGTTATGTTGGAATACTGCCCTGCCGCCCAGTCTCCGAAGCGAGGGGATCATGCTCTGCTTCAGTATGTCACAGTACATTCATTGTTCTCTCAATGAACTGTAGCTCCCCAGTGCTGGCAGCACTCAGGCAGTCCCAGACCACACTGATTGGCTCTCACAGCGGTCACATGATTGGGAGTTGGTCCACTACTGATCGTCAGTGGGGACTGAAAAATCTCTCTGACAACTTGGTCTCTGTGCTGTGAGCAAAGAAACATAAGCCACCCAGTGACACAAAGCCCATGCATGTGGCAATGGTTTAAACAAAGTGACACTCACTTTTTATCTTTTATCTTTCTACAGTACATCAACCGTTCCAAAATATCAAGTATACTATGGCTCTGTTTTTTTGTCCTGTACAATCCTCCATCGCTGCACCTCCCTGCTACAAGTGTATGGCAAGCAGTGACCATTATTTCTGGTCACATGCTCTTCCCATGCGCACTACAATTTCCATAGCGCTGAATCGGCTGTGGCAAGCAGGAAAGGGTAGCTATGTTCACATACACAAGGCGGGCATGGAGAACGAACATAGCCACTCTAGAACAGGAGATCTGAGAACAGCAGAAAACAAAAACCTGCATTGGAGAGATGAAACAAAGGAAGAGATAGAAGGAAGTTACAGACTTTGAGAGGGAATTTAATAAAACTGGAGAAGACAGGATCTGCAGCAGCTGTGCATAGTACCCTATCAGCTTCCATCTTTAGCCTATTCAGTTAAAGTAGAACTATAGCCAAAACCTTTTTTTCCATTCTGGATAGAGTAAGGGAGGGTTAAAACCCGTCAGATTTTTTTGCCATCTGTGTCCCATTGCAGAGATTTCCCTTCACTTCCTGGCCCATAGCCAAACAGGAAGTGAGAAAAAATCCTTGCAAATTAAAAGAATTCTTTGGAGACCACCAGATCACCAGAAATAGTGTCCCCATTGGAAGATTTCCCCTCTATTACTTTTCTGGGGAAAACGCAAAAGTTGGGATTTCACTTTCAATGATAATGGTAAAAAGGACATAGAGAGGGAGAATCTTCTTAATGGGTGCACAGATAGCAATAAAAGCTGATAAGCATTCTAATCCTCCTGCACCCTATCTAAAGCCAAAAAGAAAATGGCAAATTGTATCAAATACTTACCGTAATTTTCCTTTCCTGACGCCAATCCACGGCAGCATACCAGTGATAAAGTTCTGCTTCCCTCCCCCCCCCCCCCCCCCAGGACCAGTGAATAGCATAAATAAAGTAGTAGTTAGGCCCAACCCTATTCTTTGTAATTAGCTACATACCAAAACGTACAAGGGTGGGTCCGTATGCTGCCATGGATTGGCATCAGGAAAGGAAAATTACGGTAAGTATTTGATACAATTTTCAGTTTTCCTGACGCCAACATGGCAGCATACCAGTGATAAATAACTAACTGATAGTGAGCGTTCTACTTGTCAAATCAATTTTTAAATTAGAATGGGACAAAAGACTGAATAATCATTCCTCCGAAGTCCACTGATGGCAAGGCACCCGGATCTACTCCGTAAAGCAGGGGTAGGCAACCTCAGCCCTCCAGCTGTTTTGAAACTACAAGTCCCATGAGACATTGCAAGACCCTAACAATCACAGGCATGACTCCTAGAGGCAGAGGCATGATGGGATTTGTAGTTTCACCACAGCTGGAGGGTCGTGGTTGCCTACACCTGTCTTAGAGCTTCAGAAAGATATTGTTTTCTTTTCAGGAGTAGAGTTGCATCCTGTAGTGCAGATCATCTTGCATCAAGGGTAGCGGCAGCCCTCAATCTAACAATTATCTTGGCATTGCCTAACTTTCCAGAGGATCACACAGAAAAGTCACACAAATTGGACGTGTCCAGAACTTGAAAGAAGTTTCTATCCACAATTGCGCTTTTCATATCATGTAATGAGCAAGGGGTAGGCAACCTCAGCCCTCCAGCTGTGGTGAAACTACAAATCCCATCATGCCTCTGCCTCTAGGAGTTATGCCTGTGATTGTCAGGGTCTTGAAATGTCTCATGGGGCTCATGGGTAGTTTCAAAGCAGCTGGAGGGCCGAGGTTGCCTACCCCTGCTCTAAGAGTTTGAATCTCAGACAGCCTTCTGCTTAAAGTTCTTGTGATAGATACTGCTTAGTGGGTAATGTCCCAAATCAAACACTCTCTGTTGGAGCAAACGGTCGAACTGATATGAAATCCAGCAACACTGATAGATTTCACTGGGAAAGATTCTCTTTCATGCTGGTCCAATCCTCATGACTAATCCTCAAAATTTGTTCAAATTAAAGGATTTTTGGCCCATTTAAGCCCAATTATTGCCGACATAGTCTACACTCTTGCAGTCTCAAAGAACATAGGCTAAGGCTCATGTCCAATCTGGCCAAAAGAAGTCCAGTACAGCTGTCACCGGAGGTGCAGTAGTATCAATATCTCGCTGCCGAGAAAAACACAAACTTGTTCCAGATTTTTGCATAGATGTTGTTAGTAAAGTGCCTTCTCACACTCCACAAAGTAAAGATCACTCTGGAGCAAGCTAGGTTCTCAGCCGCCATGCTTGGAGCTGCGGTCTGCGTATGAGCGAAGGGGAATTGGCTTCTGTTTCATTAAATAAATGGCCAGGAAAAACCAAGGCCCTCATGGTCAAAATGGAGGAATGGTTATGACTACCACATTCACTCTTGACTGTCTCAAGAGGAACCTTATTACAAGAGATGTTGGGGGAAATATATAGGCTGCTAGATTGCAGATCCATGGGGTACAGAAACCGAGTCAGACATCTTCCTAAGTTTGTAATTGCTGTGAAAAGCAATTAAGTCTGTCTGTAGACCCACAGAAGGGGCTCCCAGGCTATTTAGCACATTTAGCGGCCCAAGCGCTGGAACTGCATTCTGGGAGAGGCTGAACCCAGATGGATGCTGCACTGGTGAGGTTGGGACATAGTACTGCTTACTCTATACTGTGTGAGTGGAGGCATGAGGATAAAAGAAGACTGGGGTGGGGCCCAACTACACCTTTATGCTATTCACTGGTCCTGAGGGAGTGGAAGAGAGGTGGAGCTCTATCACTGGTATGCTGTCATGTTGGCGTCAGGAAAAAGATTTGCCTTTAGTTATACTTTAAGCTTCAAAAATGAAAGATAAATGCTGACTGGTTGCCATGCTCAGTTGCTCCAGACTTAGTAAATTCCCCATTATTTGTATTTAGTCATAATACCTTTATTTTATTGATAATGTGAGTTTAGTGTCACTTTAAATATTCAACAAGGAGAGAACCCCTAGCAAAGTGCAGATCTGGCAATTAACACTGTAACACTGGCTATTTCAGGACTGATCATTTAAATAATTTGAATTAATTGTATTCTCTATTTTAGAAACCCTTCTTTCCCATTAAAAAATAAATGCAAGAGACTCATCAATTTGTCCCAGGACACATAAATGTTTAAAAGATAAGTTCAACTTTTTATGAAAAATAATAAATGCACATTTTTATTATTTTTGTTGCAGGAGCCTGTAAAGCATTGCACCAGTGATCAGCGGATCGCTGATGCAATGCAGGACTCCTGCAGACCTGTCAGTGTATCTGCATGCTCGTACCTCGTACGGGCAAGCTGATGCACTCTGACAGGAAGAATCAATGAACTACCACAGCACTCACAAAACCATGTTATGAAAGGTGAACTCATCCTTGCCAGCTGCCAGCCATCGATTGACGGCGGCAGAATGGCACTCCTGCGCAAATCGCTGTATAGCAGGCGCTTTAAGGAGTATAGGGGGCGCACGCACCCACCGCGTCCCTAAGGAGCCGATGCGCGTGCCCAGGTGGCCGCGATGTCCGCCTGGCACCCGTGATCGCTCCTGACAGAGTGAGAGCGGGGATTTGTGTGTGTAAACACACAAATCCACGTTCTATCAGGGGTGAGGAGACTGATCTGTTGTTCCTAGTATATAGGAACAACGATCGGTCTCCTCCCCAAGTTAGTCCCATCCCCCAACAGTTAGAACACACACTGTGGGAACACATTTAACCCCTTGATCGCCCCCTAGTGTTAACCCCTTCCCTGCCAGTGACATTTAGACAGTAATCAGTGCATTTTTATAGCACTGATCACTGTATGAATGTCAATGGTCTCAAAAGTGTCCGATCTGTCCGCCGCAATCCCTATTAAAAAAAATCGCAGATCGCCGCCATTACTAGTAAAAAAAAAAAGAAAATGCCATAAATCTATCCCCTATTTTGTAGATGCTATAACTTTTGCGCAAACCAATCAATATACGCTTATGGCGGCGATCTGCGATTTTTTTTATCAGGACTGCGACATTGTGGCGGACAGATCGGACACTTTTGACACATTTTTTGGACCATTGACATTTATACAGTGATCATATGTAGAAGATATCAGCCTAAACTGATGAAGAAATTTGTTTACTTTTTAAAATTTTTTGGGTATTTATTATAGCAAAAAGTAAAAACCACCAAAAGAAAGCTTTATTTGTGGGAAAAAAAAGGACATTGATTTTGTTTTGCCCTGTACCAGGCATAAAGCTAGCCATACACTTATTTTTTTTGAGGAATCCCCCCTGCTGGGACATTGTATTCTGACAGTGGAGCTTGCAGAATTCACTGATCAGTGGCTGCAGCTGCTGCTCGACAAAAGTTTTCCAACATGTTCCTTCAGCAAAAGCTGATCAAACAATTGACTTCTGTCAAGTAGGGACAGCCACACACTGGGGGTTATTTACTAAAGGAAAATTCACTTTGCACTACAAGTGCACTTAGAAGTAAAGTCGCTGTAGATCCGAGGAGGACATGCAAGGAAAATAAAAAACAGCATTTTAACTTGCACATGATTGGATGATAAAATCAGCAGAGCTTCCACTCATTTCAGATCTACCCCTTAGATGTAGAGTGACTGCATTTCCAAGTGCACTTACGGTGCAAAGTGGATTTGCCTTTCATAAATAACCCCAACTGTTCAAAATTAGATTAGTCCCTGCTGAACTGGCTGAATTTTGATCAGTGTATTGTCAGCTTTAGCCTGTGATATACCACAATTTACAGTAGAGATACATCAAAGGGCCACTTCTTTCTAGACTCACTATTATGTGCGTCTCCCATATACCCATAAGGATGAAAATTTCAACCAATCTCCCCAACTCAAGTCTACCTTTAGGCATATCAAGTGGTTATTAGTCAAAATAATATCTTGGTACACACAACTTATAAATCATCATAGTGTTCTATTTTTATTCATCTAGAAGACTTTACAGAACAACTGTTATAATACCCTTTGCTGAAACATACTAAAGGAGTGTAAGATATAACAAATCTGCTGTTTTCTCACAGTAGACAACAAGCCCTGAATAAGAGAAGAGAGTGGGATGGATCCACGTTGAGGGTTAAACTTTCATTAGCAGAGATGAACAGAACAGATCCCGGACAGAGATTTAAATTCTCATACGATCCTTGCCCAGAGGCTTGGCCCCGGACAACCAGCAGAATGCTTGCAGAGTCTAAGGCTTGCACATGGTACTGGGACACAGAAGACGGTACCTGCAAATAAAAAGTACATATTAAATATTCTGGATGTTAATTTATCTTGCATGTCAAACATATTAGAGCAATGTGGTATCATTCATTTTAATTATTATGCTAGGAAAGACTAATATATTTGTTAACACTAGTAAATGATTGTATATGCCTCTCATACTTACTGCTTTCCTGTTAATTTGTGAAAATTCTTATATACCCCATTATGGCAATCTTTTAACAAAGCATTTGAAAAGCTTTAAATGACTTTCTGAAGTCTTTATGAAAAAAAAAAAAAGTTCCAGCTTGTGGATATTAAAAAGAAACCTTTACCAAGAGAGACGTGGATTCTGCAATTGCTAGTTTCCTGGTTGTCATGTTTCTTCACTACTCTGTGTCCCTTACCTGGAACAAGCATAAACATAAAGGTGTCCGACTTTACAAATGTCAGGGCTGGGCTCAGCCCTTCCTTCTCTGAGCTGGCCGCTCAGCTTTCGGCTAATTGCCAGCTCCTATCTCTCCACAGTTACTCAGCTGTTGATGATATCCTGCTCGTCAGTCCTGCCTACTTAAGCCGTCCAGTCCAAAGGAGCTCTGCCTTCGCCTTGGTCTACATCACAGAAACATCTCCTGCGATCCTGGTCAAGACCTGCTTTGCTGACATCCATTCTGGCAACAGATCCTGCTTGCTGTTGCACTACATTGATCCCCGACTTCTGACTTGGCTGACTATCCGTTCCGGTTCCTGAACTCTGGCTATGTTTTGACTACATTTGTTCTTTTTACTTTTATTATTAAACAAGTGTGATTTAACTGTACTTCTGTCTCGGCCTGATTTCATGGTTTCTGATAACAAATATGCTTGTTTCAGGTCAGGAAGATTTTCAGAAAATCCCCATATGCGATTCTACATCTAATGAATAAAACATACTATAGCATAGCGCCTCCTGTTGGAAATAGTGAAGGTCTTCCCATTCCACATGCAGTTGGATTCACACGGGTGCAGATCACATGCTATGTCTGTGCAATGCAAATTCAGCTATACATACTGTATGGCTGAATTCGCATTGCATTCCCACCAAAATAGTGCAGGACCCTTTTTTTGGTCCGCACTGGAATCGGGTTGCATGGGTGTTCACACCCATGCGATCCGATTCCTGCACCATTTGACAGTTTGCACTGCGATATGCGAACCAATCTGGGGGTGTCATTAACTTTCTATTGACACACACTTGCATAGGGTAGTGTGAACTGCCTGCGATGTGGGAACCTGCACTGGAATCGCACTGGTTCCCGCACTAAACCTTATTGAATTGAGGTTACTAGCTTCTTCAGAAAGGAATTGACAATAGCAGCTCCTATTTTGGGGATATACTCTTTTCTTACTGCAAAAAATTGTCAAAACACATCTAAAATGCATCTGCATCAATTCCATTACAGGCTATGGAGCCAAAATTGCACTATAGAAGGACATGCAGCAAAAACAACCGAGTAAAAAATCACGCAGATGTGAACAGGCACTATAGAAAAAGGAAAGAGATGGGATTGTTCTTGTTGGGCGATGTCATATGACGGCAAAAAAAAAAAAAAAATCAGATGTAAAGGGGGGCATAATGTTTACCTTGAACTTCAAACGCTGCATACCAGGTGGCTGAGATTTATATAATCAGTGTTCCCATAATACACACCCATAAAGAAATACTTTAACCTATTTTTTAACATTTTAATTATGTCTGACCTCAATTTTGATGACAGTAAAATCAGGTACAGGTGGGTTGTAGAGGAGGGCGTGCGGGTCTCCACTGAAAGGTGTTGGAGTGAAGAGTTTGTTAGCGGCAGGAGCGGATATGTAGGTTAACATCTCACACAGCGTGTCCACATCTATAAACTTAGGGGTGAGTCCAGCACGGACTGTGTTGTCAGAACAAGCCATACACTCCACACAGTCTATAAAGGAGAAATAAGAAGACATACATATTACCACATGGCAGACAAAATAGATCATGGGTTTCATCGAACAATTACTTTTGTTCAAGAAATGACATTCTGAGAGGACTTGTGGTTCTTGGGGCAATATTCACGCAAATATCACACTGTATTTTTATAGCAGATAGTGTTTTTATATAAAAACTACTGAACCCTAATATTGTATTTAAATATTAGACACAATAAACCAGCCAAGTAAATAGAAATTTTATGTTAGGAAAAAATAAAATAAAATAAAAAACACCAAAATGTATTTTCTCCTTTCTTAAAAAAAGCAGTTGGTATAGATGGGGCAGCATATTTCGAATAATACTTTCACCTTGGTATCTCTAATGTGAGCAACTGGCATTCTTTTCATTTGTACAGGTTCACATGAACTCCGGTTTGGAAAAAAATACTCTTGCAGTGTGGACCCCCCAGCCAATGGAAGGGTTCAATGCTTGTTAAGTCTAGGTGGCACAGGAATAACGAGTGACACTTACCTGAAACCAGCCATGCATGGATCGAAATTTCAATCCATGTATTGGCAGACTGATTATACCCAAGTCGATGCGTTGATCGATTTGGGTACAACCAGCCTGTTGGATTTTTTTACATATAATAAAAGTGTACACTGCGCTAAATTGAAAAAATATATAGTGTGGAGCAGCTACTTACAAGGTGACAACAACCAAAGAAACATGTGAAAATAAAAAGTAGCACATAGATTGTGCCAAAAGTGTTCAATCAAGAAAACAACTGAAAAAAACAAATATCCACAAAAAATAAACATAACAGTGAAAAAACTTATAAGTCTTTCAATATAGGTGAATAAAGTCCTATCGGTGAATGGGGAACAAATAACATGGAATGTCCCACTGAAAACCATGCGTGGATACGGGGAGGCAGATGTTATAACACGGGTGAATCAACAAATCGTCCCCAAGTGGTATCTCACAATGACATGCGACTTGGTAAAGATGGTGTGTAAGAAACTCTTACCAGATGCGATGGACTCCCTTGTCAGCGACAGGGAGTCACTCGAGCAGGTTGCCTCTCAGGGCCAGTGAACGGACATCACAGCTCTGCGAACCTTCTGGGTCAAACTCTGCGCGGATCTCCCGGGGCCGCCAGGTGGGTCCTCCCAAAGGATGGCCGAGGTGCGGATCAAAGGGAACAGTGCGTCACGTACAAAAACTGGATTGAAGGCTGGTTAAATCTCTCAGTAGGTATGTGGAGAAAAAATAAACAAGCTCCACATAGTGTAGATGAGCAAAAATAGGATTTTTATTGCTAAAAACGCCAGATAACAATAAAATGTGATCACAGAGTATAAAATCAAAAATGGGCAACAAGAAGGATGCTGAAAGCGCCCGACGCGTTTCGATCAATGGATCGTCTACTCGGCCATCCTTTGGGAGGACCCACCTGGCGGGAGATCCGCGCAGAGTTTGACCCAGAAGGTTCGCAGAGCTGTGATGTGCGTTCACTGGCCCTGAGAGGCAACCTGCTGGAGTGACTCCCTGTCGCTGACAAGGGAGTCCATCGCATCTGGTAAGAGTTTCTTACACACCATCTTTACCAAGTCGCATGTCATTGTGAGATACCACTTGGGGACGATTTGTTGATTCACCCGTGTTATAACATCTGCCTCCCCGTATCCACGCATGGTTTTCAGTGGGACATTCCATATTTGTTCCCCATTCACCGATAGGACTTTATTCACCTATATTGAAAGACTTATAAGTTTTTTCACTGTTATGTTTATTTTTTGTGGATATTTGTTTTTTTCAGTTGTTTTCTTGATTGAACACTTTTGGCACAATCTATGCGCTACTTTTTATTTTCACAGGATTTTTTTACATGCCATTACTGCCAGCAGCTATAACTATAGCTCTCTCCGTAGTGTCAGTCAGTGGGCGGTATGCGGCGTCTGTCAGTGAGCGGTGTGTAACGTCAGTCAGTAAGCGGTGTGCGGCGTCAGTCAGTGAGCGGTGTGTAACGTCAATCGGTGAGCGGTGTGTAACGTCAATCGGTGAGCAGTGTGTAATGTCAGTCGGTGAGCGGTTTGTAACGTCAGTCGGTGAGCGGTGTGTAACGTCAGTCAGTGAGCGGTGTGTAACGTCAGTCAGTGAGCGGTGTGTAACGTCAATCAGTGAGCGGTGTGTAACGTCAGTCAGTGAGCGGTGTGTAACGTCAGTCAGTGAGCGGTGTGTAACGTCAATCAGTGAGCGGTGTGTAACGTCAATCAGTGAGCGGTGTGTAACGTCAATCAGTGAGCGGTGTGTAACGTCAATCAGTGAGCGGTGTGTAACGTCAATCAGTGAGCGGTGTGTAACGTCAGTCACCGATTGTGTAACGTCAGTCAGTGAGCGGTGTGTAACGTCAGTCACCGATTGTGTAACGTCAGTCAGTGAGCGGTGTGTAACGTCAGTCAGTGAGCGGTGTGTAACGTCAATCAGTGAGCGGTGTGTAACGTCAGTCAGCGGTGTGTAACGTCAATCAGTGAGCGGTGTGTAACGTCAATCAGTGAGCGGTGTGTAACGTCAGTCAGTGAGCGGTGTGTAACGTCAGTCAGTGAGCGGTGTGTAACGTCAGTCAGTGAGCGGTGTGTAACGTCAGTCAGTGAGCGGTGTGTAACGTCAGTCAGTGAGCGGTGTGTAACGTCAATCAGTGAGCGGTGTGTAACGTCAGTCAGTGAGCGGTGTGTAACGTCAATCAGTGAGCGGTGTGTAACGTCAGTCAGCAGTGTGTAACGTCAATCGGTGAGTGGTGTGTAACGTCAATCATTGAGCGGTGTGTAATGTCAATCAGTGAGCGGTGTGTAACGTCAATCAGTGAGCGGTGTGTAACGTCAATCAGTGAGCGGTGTGTAATGTCAGTCAGTGAGTGGTGTGTAACGTCAATCAGTGAGCGGTGTGTAACGTCAATCAGTGAGCGGTGTGTAACGTCAATCAGTGAACGGTGTGTAACGTCAGTCACCGATTGTGTAACGTCAGTCAGTGAGCGGTGTGTAACGTCAGTCAGTGAGCGGTGTGTAACGTCAATCAGTGAGCGGTGTGTAACGTCAATCAGTGAGCGGTGTGTAACGTCAGTCAGTGAGCGGTGTGTAACGTCAGTCGGTGAGCGGTGTGTAACGTCAGTCAGTGAGCGGTGTGTAACGTTAATCAGTGAACGGTGTGTAACGTCAGTCAGCGGTGTGTAACGTCAATCAGTGAGCGGTGTGCAACGTCAATCAGTGAACGGTGTGTAACGTCAGTCACCGATTGTGTAACGTCAGTCAGTGAGCGGTGTGTAACGTCAATCAGTGAGCGGTGTGTAACGTCAATCAGTGAGCGGTGTGTAAAGTCAATCAGTGAGCGGTGTGTAACGTCAGTCAGTGAGCGGTGTGTAACGTCAGTCAGTGAGCGGTGTGTAACGTCAATCAGTGAGCGGTGTGTAACGTCAGTCAGTGAGCGGTGTGTAACGTCAGTCAGTGAGTGGTGTGTAACGTCAATCAGTGAGCGGTGTGTAACGTCAGTCAGTGAGCGGTGTGTAACGTCAGTCAGTGAGCGGTGTGTAACGTTAATCAGTGAGCGGTGTGTAACGTCAGTCAGTGGTGTGTAACGTCAATTGGTGAGCGGTGTGTAACGTCAGTCAGTGAGCGGTGTGTAACGTCAGTCAGTGAGCGGTGTGTAACGTCAATCAGTGAGCGGTGTGTAACGCCAGTCAGCGGTGTGTAACGTCAATCAGTGAGCGGTGTGTAACGTCAATCAGTGAGCGGTGTGTAACGTCAGTCAGTGAGCGGTGTGTAACATTAATCAGTGAGCGGTGTGTAACGTCAGTCAGTGAGTGGTGTGTAACGTCAGTCAGTGAGCGGTGTGTAACGTCAGTCAGTGAGCGGTGTGTAACGTCAGTCAGTGGTGTGTAACGTCAATCGGTGAGCGGTGTGTAACGTCAGTCAGTGAGCGGTGTGTAACGTCAATCAGTGAGCGGTGTGTAACGTCAGTCAGTGAGTGGTGTGTAACGTCAATCAGTGAGCGGTGTGTAACGTCAGTCAGCGGTGTGTAACGTCAATCAGTGAGCGGTGTGTAACGTCAATCAGTGAGCGGTGTGTAACGTCAGTCAGTGAGCGGTGTGTAACGTCAATCAGTGAGCGGTGTGTAACGTCAGTCAGCGGTGTGTAACGTCAATCAGTGAGCGGTGTGTAACGTCAATCAGTGAGCGGTGTGTAACGTCAATCAGTGAGCGGTGTGTAACGTCAATCAGTGAGCGGTGTGTAACGTCAATCAGTGAGCGGTGTGTAACGTCAATCAGTGAGCGGTGTGTAACGTCAATCATTGAGCGGTGTGTAACGTCAGTCAGTGAGCAGTGTGTAACGTCAGTCAGTGAGCGGTGTGTAACGACAGTCAGTGAGCGGTGTGTAACGACAATCAGTGAGCGGTGTGTAACGTCAATCAGTGAGCGGTGTGTAACGTCAGTCAGTGAGCGGTGTGTAACGTCAATCAGTGAGCGGTGTGTAACGTCAGTCAGTGAGCGGTGTGTAACGTCAATCAGTGAGCGGTGTGTAACGTCAGTCAGTGAGCGGTGTGTAACGTCAGTCAGTGAGCGGTGTGTAACGTCAGTCAGTGAGCGGTGTGTAACGTCAGTCAGTGAGCAGTGTGTAACGTCAATCAGTGAGCGGTGTGTAACGTCAATCAGTGAGCGGTGTGTAATGACAATCAGTGAGCGGTGTGTAACGTCAATCAGTGAGCGGTGTGTAACGTCAATCAGTGAGCGGTGTGTAACGTCAGTCAGTGAGCGGTGTGTAACGTCAATCAGTGAGCGGCGTGTAAGGTCAATCAGTGAGCGGTGTGTAACGTCAGTCAGTGAGCGGTGTGTAACGACAGTCAGTGAGCGGTGTGTAACGACAATCAGTGAGCGGTGTGTAACGTCAATCAGTGAGCGGTGTGTAACGTCAGTCAGTGAGCGGTGTGTAACGTCAATCAGTGAGCGGTGTGTAACGTCAGTCAGTGAGCGGTGTGTAACGTCAATCAGTGAGCGGTGTGTAACGTCAGTCAGTGAGCGGTGTGTAACGTCAGTCAGTGAGCGGTGTGTAACGTCAGTCAGTGAGCGGTGTGTAACGTCAGTCAGTGAGCGGTGTGTAACGACAATCAGTGAGCGGTGTGTAACGTCAATCAGTGAGCGGTGTGTAACGTCAATCAGTGAGCGGTGTGTAACGTCAGTCAGTGAGCGGTGTGTAACGTCAATCAGTGAGCGGCGTGTAAGGTCAATCAGTGAGCGGTGTGTAACGTCAATCAGTGAGCGGTGTGTAACGTCAATCAGTGAGCGGTGTGTAACGTCAGTCAGTGAGCGGTGTGTAACGTCAGTCAGTGAGCGGTGTGTAACGTCAATCAGTGAGCGGTGTGTAACGTCAGTCAGTGAGCGGTGTGTAACGTTAGTCAGTGAGCGGTGTGTAACGTCAGTCAGTGAGCGGTGTGTAACGTCAGTCAGTGAGCGGTGTGTAACGTCAATCATTGAGCGGTGTGTAACGTCAGTCAGTGAGCGGTGTGTAACGTCAGTCAGTGAGCGGTGTGTAACGTCAGTCAGTGAGCGGTGTGTAACGTCAGTCAGTGAGCGGTGTGTAACGTCAGTCAGTGAGCGGTGTGTAACGTCAGTCAGTGAGCGGTGTGTAACGTCAGTCAGTGAGCGGTGTGTAACGTCAATCAGTGAGCGGTGTGTAACGTCAATCAGTGAGCGGTGTGTAACGTCAGTCAGTGAGCGGTGTGTAACGTCAGTCAGTGAGCGGTGTGTAACGTCAGTCAGTGAGCGGTGTGTAACGTCAGTCAGTGAGCGGTGTGTAACGTCAGTCAGTGAGCGGTGTGTAACGTCAGTCAGTGAGCGGTGTGTAACGTCAATCAGTGAGCGGTGTGTAACGTCAATCAGTGAGCGGTGTGTAACGTCAGTCAGTGAGCGGTGTGTAACGTCAGTCAGTGAGCGGTGTGTAACGTCAGTCAGTGAGCGGTGTGTAACGTCAATCAGTGAGCGGTGTGTAACGTCAATCAGTGAGCGGTGTGTAACGTCAGTCAGTGAGCGGTGTGTAACGTCAGTCAGTGAGCGGTGTGTAACGTCAATCATTGAGCGGTGTGTAACGTCAGTCAGTGAGCGGTGTGTAACGTCAGTCAGTGAGCGGTGTGTAACGACAGTCAGTGAGCGGTGTGTAACGTCAGTCAGTGAGCGGTGTGTAACGACAGTCAGTGAGCGGTGTGTAACGTCAGTCAGTGAGCGGTGTGTAACGTCAATCAGTGAGCGGTGTGTAACGTCAATCAGTGAGCGGTGTGTAACGTCAGTCAGTGAGCGGTGTGTAACGTCAGTCAGTGAGCGGTGTGTAACGTCAATCATTGAGCGGTGTGTAACGTCAGTCAGTGAGCGGTGTGTAACGTCAGTCAGTGAGCGGTGTGTAACGTCAGTCAGTGAGCGGTGTGTAACGTCAATCAGTGAGCGGTGTGTAACGTCAATCATTGAGCGGTGTGTAACGTCAGTCGGTGAGCGGTGTGTAACGTCAGTCAGTGAGCGGTGTGTAACGTCAGTCAGTGAGCGGTGTGTAACGTCAGTCAGTGAGCGGTGTGTAACGTCAGTCAGTGAGCGGTGTGTAACGTCAGTCAGTGAGCGGTGTGTAACGTCAATCAGTGAGCGGTGTGTAACGTCAGTCAGTGAGCGGTGTGTAACGTCAATCAGTGAGCGGTGTGTAACGTCAGTCAGTGAGCGGTGTGTAACGTCAATCAGTGAGCGGTGTGTAACGTCAGTCAGTGAGCGGTGTGTAACGTCAGTCAGTGAGCGGTGTGTAACGTCAATCAGTGAGCGGTGTGTAACGTCAGTCAGTGAGCGGTGTGTAACGTCAGTCAGTGAGCGGTGTGTAACGTCAGTCGGTGAGCGGTGTGTAACGTCAGTCGGTGAGCGGTGTGTAACGTCAGTCGGTGAGCGGTGTGTAACGTCAGTCGGTGAGCGGTGTGTAACGTCAGTCAGTGAGCGGTGTGTAACGTCAGTCGGTGAGCGGTGTGTAACGTCAATCGGTAAGTAGTGTGTAACATCAATCGGTAAGTGGTGTGTGACGTCAATCAGTGAGTGGTATGCGGCGTCAGTCAGCGAGAAGGAGCGTCTCCCCCTCTGCCACTTATTGCTCCACTGAAGATGAAAGACTTGCAAGGTCTCTCTCTCTGCTCCTTCATCTTTAGCTGCTGGATCAGCCATAGCAGCCACCTGTACAGCATGGAAGGGATGGCCACACCTCCAATCCCACCCACCACCTCTGGTTGCTGGGGAGAGGCTGGGGGAGGAGAATTGCATATGAACTCTGAGGAGAGCACAGCAGACAGCAGACTTGTATCTTCCTTTCCTCTGTGGAGGTAAGTGAGGGCAATCAAGGAAGGATGCTGGGCGGGTTCCCGACCCACAGAATATCAGAGGAGGTTACATGCTAGAATAAAGCACACCAGACTGACACTGCAATTAAAAACAAGGCTTAAAGGCTAAGTTTTTCTAAATTCCAGCTCCCCCTATGTACCAATATATCATTAATGTACTTCTTTGGCAAAAATAAAACACTATCTTATCATATACCGGTAGTTTAAAATTCATGTTTAAAAATACATATCCATTACTTCTGCCTTGCTTCTTATACTGACTTTAGGTCATGACACAGGAAGGAGATGACCAGCTGAAAGTAGATGACACTAATGAGATCAGCTGATCAACTCCTTCCTGTGTCATGACCTAAAGTTGGTATACTAAATGTATGTGTATCCTCATGCAAGCTACTCACCCCCCTCCAGATATGCATGGGGTTCATTGGCTCCGAGATACATGGCTTCACCTGGCTGCAGAGTTACCACGTTGAGAAAATAGATGGCAAAACAGCCAATATCTCCTGGAAACTGCGAGTTTAGTGTCAAGAGCAGATCTCCAATACAAGAAGACACATCACTTCCACTCTGAACTGGAAAAAAAACAATTGCATAAGAAACAGGTTTTCTAATTAATGTGACTCAATTTAATTCCTGGGGGGCGTCTTAATGTTGTTTTTTTAGATATAGACATCAGCATGAGATGGATGCTGCAAGCTGTCACAGCCGGGTGCCCAAAGTTGAGATGCCAGGGACAGAGCGGCTGGGCTGAGCACATCACTGGATCCTGGGACAGGTGAGTGGCTGTTTATTAAAAGTCAGCAGCTACAGTTTTTGCAGCTGCTGACTTTTAATAAACACAAAATTGACTGGAACTCCTCTTTAATAACATTCATTTACAATATGGCTTGTGTAGCAAATGTATATGCTATATATTTTTATATTTGCTATTTTTTCCCCCATTAAAGTGGAGTAACCCTTGTTTACATACAGAAATGCAGCACAGTAAAGCTTTTATGCAACGTGGAGTAGAGAAGTAGATAAAAACACACTGATAGTATCATTTATGTGGACTTAAAACGTATATAAACCCCAAAACAAACATTTTATATATTGCATTTTACCAATCCTTAGATATAGTGGTTGCTTTAGTTTTACTTTTTAGTTTTTTTTTTCCTTTATTTCCTGATTCTGCAAGTAACTCATTTCCTGTCCCATTGGGGTTGATTTACTAGAACTGGAGCGTGCAATATCTGGTGCAGCTGTGCATGGTAGCCAATCAGCTTCTAACTTCAGCTTGTTCAGTTAAAGTACAACTAAGACCCCTTTCACACTGAGGTGCTTTTGCGCTAAAAAAAAAAAAAAAAGCGCTTGAAATGGATGCTTTCACACTGGGGTGGGGCAGTGAAAAAAGTCCTGCAAGCCGCATCTTTGGAGCATGTTTGGAGCGCTTTTGCCTCAAAAAGCCCCTCTCCAATGAAATGAATTGGAAGCTCTTCAAAAGCGCATGAAAAGCACGCCTTTCAAAAGAGCCGCAAAATGGTTCTTTTGAGTCACGTGACCTTAAAAAAAAAAAAAAAACGCTAACGCCTCAAAAGCGCCTGACGTTTTATGGGCAGTTTTCAAGCGCCTCAGTGTGAAAAGGGTTTAAAGGCAAAACATTTTTTTTTGTTTTGGATAGAGTGCAGCAGGATTAGAACATTTGTCAGTTTTTATTGCTGTCTGTGCCCTCATTAAGGAGAATAACCCTTTCTATTTGAGGGGAAATCCTCCAATGGGGACACTAGCCCTGATGACCTGGGGGTCTCCAAAGAATTCCTTTAAGTTGCAGGGATTTCCTCTCACTTCCTGTTTGGCTATGGGACAGGAAGTAAAGGGAAATTTCCTCAACGGTACACAGATGGCAAAAAAAGGAAAAAAATCTGACAGGGGTTATAACTCTCTCTTACTCCAGGCAAAAAAAAAAATGTGTTGGTTATACTTCTACTTTAGACTTTGACAAATTAAAAACTGGAAGCTGGTTGGTTTCTTTGCAGAACTGCAATAGATTTTGTAAATCAACCCCATTGTGTCTACACTCACTTCTCCAAGGTGTCTATGGAGGGAGCCATGGTTACTAACCTGGCTGGACAAACATCTGCCTTTGTTCACCTCCATAACATGGTGGATTTATTTGAGTAACAGTTTACAAAACTAGAAAACATTGTTTACGCTGTCTTTTTGGCTCACAGGAAGTGACACAACATTTTTGGCAAGATCAACCTGTTTCTCTGTACTTGCAAAAAATGTTCTTAGTCTGAAAAATAGGGTTGCACCAATACCACTTTTTTAAGACTGAGTACAAGTACTGATACTTTGTTTCTAGTACTCACTAATACCGATTACCGATACTTTTTTAATGTCTTATGACAGTGGTAGTAATATGCAGCGCTGATGGGCACTGATAGGTGGCGCTGATGGGCACTGATGAAGCGTGTACTTTGGCAGTATTTTTTTTTTTTTACAATTTTATTTTTTACAATTTATTTTATTATTTTTTACAATTTATATATTGATGGTGTCAGTGTTTTTTTTAGTTGAATTTTTACAATTTAACCTTTTAATTATTTATTATTCTCTCTTTTTTTTTGAGACAGAGAAAGGAACTGAAGACACAAGACACAGATTCCCCAGTTCCTTTCTCTGCAGCTTCAGCTGCACTGGAGATGAATGGACAGGAGACAGATGCTCCTGTCCATTCATAAACTAAAGTATCTTAAACACAGTTTACGTTGCTCAGTTATGAATGGACAGAGTCCGCGTGCATTTGGAAAAGGAAGGAGCTGGTAAATGGCATAATGCATAGGATGCATTAAGGTGAAAAAACACAAAGCTTTACAACCCCTTTAAGTGGTTAAAGACAGCAAATATACAAGTAAAACTTATGTAGGGGGATTTGTTTCATCTCTGTGTATCATCTGTGAATGTTCACTTCGCTCGGTATATATGAGGGTTTCATCCACTTTAAGGGCCGGTTCACACCAGGAATCACACAGGAATGTGATTGCGTTCCTGTGCAATTTGAGTGCAGTGCATTTTCAGCCCATCCATTTGAATGGGCTGAAATCACACTGCACCACACCAAAAGTAGTGCATGCACTACATTTAAAAAAAACACACTACAACCAAATTGCATGGTACTTCTGTACCATGCAATCTGGTACAGGCAAAACAAACTGTGTTTGTGACCGGAGTTTACGGTAAGGTTGCACCAATACCGGTGTTTTATCAGCAAGTACTCGATACTTGGACTCAAGTAAATCGCACCACAAAGGTATCGGTTTCAGTTATTGGAGCATTTGCACGAGTATTTGCTCAGTAATGCTTAGTATCGGCACCGATACCAATGCCAGTATCGGTGCAACCCTAATTTGGGGTGTTGTTAGCATTGCATTAACACCCACTGCAGATCACAAAGGCAGGGTGGTATGAACATGGTACAGGAAATGTGCACAGAACGTGGGTTTCCCGCACCGTGATCTGATGTGAAGAGGCCCTAAAAATAGGTGGGAAAAAGTAACATTATTATAAATAGTCCTTTTAGTTTTTCTACAAATGGAACAAAAAAAAAAAATAAGAACAAAATTAGAATGCGTTTATGTAATAGTAAAGAAAACTGGGTACCTTGTTGCGTTACTCGCTGTACCAACAATTTAAGTTGTTCGGCGTACTCCTCCTTACTTCTCTGCATCATACAGGTGAAACATCGCTTTAGAGCCTCCACATCTTTGGACAGATCCGCTGCACTTGCCTCCAACTGCTCTGCTGCGTCCTGGCCAATGAGTGCACGGAACTCAGGAACATCTGAAACAGAGCCCAGTTTCAGACATCTTTTACAATGATCCCGGGGTATTTCCATTTTGTTATGAAGAACAATGTATTCATACCCCGCAAAAAGGCTACAATCTCAGATATAGGTCTGAATCCACAGAGACCCCGGAAAGGTGTGAGGGCAATGGCCATTTCTGGTTTGTGGTTGTCATCAGGGTAATGCTGTGGAAACTGAGCATGCAGCTTCTTAGCCAATGCCTATATGTGAAGATATTAAGAGGAAAGAGATGATAGTGGTGTGTTTGTTACTGCTGAGAAAAGGTAGAAAAGCTAGTTAACTGGAAACGGAAGAAAAAACACGAGAACACAAGATTAATTAATAAGAATGATATTCTGAGAAATAGATAAGTGTTTAAAGGGTAACTCCACTTTAGTGGGGGAAAAAAAATAGCAAATAAAGAAAAAATAATATCGCACATATAATTGCGATACTAATCATATTGTAATTGAATGTTATTAAAAATTATCTTTCCTTTTCAATCTGCAGCCACTGTCATTTTCTGAGAATGCATTGCAATATGGCTACATGGAGTTGTTCTGTACACAGAATGTATACTGATCACTCCCCAGAAACATCATTCCTGCTTGTGTGATTGGCTCACCAATTTTCCTAGAAGTCTGCCTAAGAAAAAAGTCAGATTTCTGGCATCCCCTGCAACAAAAATGTCTTTTTTGGAGAGATACTATTAATAGGAGCACATCTAAAGGGATGCAGGCCCAGCAGATTTCCTCATTAGTGCTCTGTATCTGAACACCTGACAGATAATTATGAAAGCACTCCCATTAGGCCCACTCAGTACAGAGGCACAGAGAAACAGAGGGATTTCTTCAGAATAACAAAAGGTAGGAATCTGCAACAAAGGTTGTTATAATCCTTGCAATCTACATAGATCACCCAGAGGGGAATGTTTTTTTCTCAACAAAAGTGGAGTTACGCTTTAACTTTTAACTGCTACCACTACAGCTGCCCATAGATTCATTGTTTTTTTTATCAGCAAGGGGGCTGATAGTAGAAAACTGAATGGATTCCTCCATCTACAAAAGAGAGGAGGATAGGAGAATCCTTCCCGATGAGAATTTGTATTCTGACAGCAGGATACACAGATCATCAGCTGCAGCCCTGATCGAGAAAAATTTTCCAACATTGTCAGATCAAATTCTGTTGAACATCAGCAACCACACAGGGAAAGAAAGGAATTGGTCGGCCAGACATCTTAAAGCCACCTTTATTGTCGATTCTTCAATAAAATCACATACCACAGATACAACAGAGGAAAACAGACAAAGTTTCGTGCTAATTCAGTGCATATTCATAGCTTATCGTGAAACACGTTAGCTGTCTACCGTTTACCTCTCTTGTAGTATGTGATTTTATTGAATAATCTACAATAAAAGTCACTTTAAGATAAGCGGCTGACTAATTTCCTTTCTTTCCCTGTGAACACAGCAACAAGCTGGGCTGGCACCTATCAGTGTGTTAGCAGCGGAGGATTAGCAGACCGACCTGGAGAAGTGCTTGCTTGTTTGGTTGAGCAATTACACATTGATCGGAATTTGGTCGGTTCCTGCTGAACTGGATGAATTTCAATTCATCTATGGCCAGCTTAAATGTCAGCTTTCACAGTGATATTTGTATAATCCACACTATTGTGCTGGGGTTACATTTTAAAGCAGACGTAAAAGACGCAAATGAATTTTGCAGTTTTTCATTCATTTATCAGAAATGTATTTTTTCAAATGCAAGTACTTGAATTTGCACTAGTATCAGCCTTTGTCATATCCTGTTCAGCAGAGCTCAGAGTAAGAAGCAGCACAGACAGCCAATCAGTTCTCGCACTGACAAGAAGCCCCCTGGTAAGATGCTAAAACAGAGTGATAGAGAAATTAACTAAGTAGGAGTGGGTGCTGGCCTTAAAGTGATTGTAAAGGTTCATTTATTTTCCTCCTAAAATAAAAAGAGGTGTATACTTATCTGCTGTTCTGGGGTCCCCTGCCGGCGCTGTCCACACCTCTTCTTCTCTGTGTGACTCCATAGCAAGCCATTTGCTATTTAGGCACATGTACGGGTGCGCTCCCGACCCAGGCTGTGCGCATCTATAGATACACACAGCGCAGCTGGGCCCTGTTCCCCTCTCCCTCAATAGATTTGATTGATAGCAGCAGGAGCCAATGGCACCTGCAGCTATCAATCTGCCCTGTGGGACCAGAAAGAGAGAGTGTTGCACTGCTGCAGATGCGCACAGCGTTGGATCGATACAGGACTCGTGTAAGTATTGGGGGAGGGGGAGGGGGGTGGGGGAAGGAAACAACTAGTGAAAGGTTTTTTGCCTTCATGCAGGTAATGTTTTAAGGTAAAAAAAAAACATATGACTTTAGAACCACTTAAAAGCCATTGGCTCCCCCTGCTGTCAATCACAGCCAGTGAGGAGGGAGCAGGGGGTGGGGCCGAGCCGTGCTTTTTGTGTCTATGGATACGCAGAGCCAGCTCGGGACTGAGCTCACACTAGTGCCCCCAAAGCAGCTTGCTATGCGGACACTGAGCAGGAGTGAGGGGTCAGAAGCGCCTGAGAAGAGGAGGATCAGAACTGCTCTGTGCAAATAGTATTGCATATTATATGATCAGTGAATGGAGCGTGCAATGCCAGGATCCAGTAAACTCTTTCTCCCGCTCTCTGCCCATATGGAGATACAGGGTTTTAGTTGCAGAGCTAGAGGAAGTGTCAACAGACTATCAGTGTGGTGATCAGAATCCTCATGTTCCAGGTCTGTGTGCACGTCCGTTTACACCCACAGATCCATAGGGATGAATGGATCATCAGGCGGACATGATAGGACCAGTTGTGTGAAAGTGTGAAAGGAGCCCAAGAAAAGCAACCAATAAACTTCTCCCTTTTTATGCTTTTAGGGCAGATAAGAAATCGAAAGGAATAAGCCAACATCCCAAACAGTTCAGACTTTTTTTCAATCATAATCCCTCCACCATTTCATGCAGCACCCAACCTACCTTGTCTGGGTGGGCCTGGACAGACAGTGCCAGCCTCACTGAGAGCACTTTAAACAGAAAAGGAAGCTGATTGTTAAAAGCTTCTCTGACCTTCGTCCCGAGACAATCCGGGTGAGCAGCAATCCATTGCCCCAGAGTCTTGTGGGCTACACCGCTATGCTGGATTACAGCGTCACCTTTTGGGTGAGTTCCCATCCATAACTATTGGAGGAAAATGAGGAAAGCAAGACCATTAGTAAAAACATATCAGTTTAGGGTGATATTAACAGTAAATGTAAAAAAAAAATCTTTTTTTGGAGCAGGGAGTGGCTTGGTTTATCACCACGCTTTTTGGCATGTTTGTAGCACATTTGACATGCAACAAAACATGTGCCTGCTACCAGCGCTTGGGGTGCCAAAAACAATTAATTTCAAGACTTGAAGATCCATTTTTTTTTAACTTCACAAAACGAATTTGTCAGATAAGGGGATATTGAGGGGGATTTACAAAGCAAGTATCAGGAACAATGCAAAGCAACATAAACTGGGACTGATGCATTTTAATTTCTATAGATTAAAATGAATAATAAAAATCATTAAAACAGTGCCTCCTATGAATCCATACTAATTTGTACAACATTTTAAAGTCTAATAGGTCCATTTATGAAGAATACCTCTGCATATGGCTTGGTAGGCTCTATCTGACGTTTGGGGTCACCACTAGCCCACAACCGAGCCACCTCACTGCTGCTGCCCAGCTTTCCCCATGCATAGTCTTGTATTGCACAAGAAAGAAGAAACACTGTGAAAAAAAAAAAAAAAAAAGGAAGGAGAAAAGATTACAAACACAAGCGATAGGAAGTAAATAACCGTTACCTAGCTAGTCTACAAAGTAACCCTCACCATCCATTCCACTTTCCATTTGCTGCATTGTACAAAGCTGAAATCATTAACCCATATATTTGCTGTGGCTGGATATTATTAAAATATTATTCATGCAGTACATTGGGTTATTGTGTTAACTCTTTGAAGTACATTAGCACAATTATTGTTACCAACCAGTGGCATGTGTACCCCCAAGAGGTACTTCTGACAGGCTCAGAGGTCACTTATTCCTCTCTAGATATATCTAATATAAACTGCATGTAAATCCAAGCATTGAAATCCTCTTGTTTTAATGATAGTACTGAGAATGTTCTGTATTTGTTTGATAAGTGCAAGAAAAAAAATAGCTTGATCAGAAATTTAAAGTCACCCTGCCAACAACCCAGCAAACCTCTAACTTCCTATGCTCTCTGCCTTTGCTGACTATTATTATTTAAAAATGAAGTCATCTTAGATCACGTCAGGCTGGCCTCTTTGCAGGTATATCTATTTAAAACATTTAAAAAAGTGTCTATATTGTGTAGAATCCACTAATACACTGTCTCACCCTGCTCTGCACATGCTCAGTTGCTACCTGGTCTCTGCACTGTGTACATAGCGCACGCCTGATCTCTGCACTGTGTACATTGTGCACTCCTGATCTCTGCACTGTGTACGTAGTGCATTCCTGATCTCTGCACTGTGCACGTAGTGTATTCCTGATCTCTGTACTGTGTACATTGTGCACTCCTGATCTCTGCACTGTGTACGTAGCGCACTCCTGATCTCTGCACTGTGTACGTAGGGCACTCCTGATCTCTGCACTGTGTACGTAGGGCACTCCTGATCTCTGCACTGTGTACGTAGGGCACTCCTGATCTCTGCACTGTGTACGTAGGGCACTCCTGATCTCTGCACTGTGTACGTAGCGCACTCCTGATCTCTGCACTGTGTACGTAGCGCACTCCTGATCTCTGCACTGTGTACGTAGTGCACTCCTGATCTCTGCACTGTGTACGTAGTGCACTCCTGATCTCTGCACTGTGTACGTAGTGCACTCCTGATCTCTACGTAGCACACTCCTGATATCTGCACTGTATACGTAGTGCACTATTGAACCCTGCACTCTGTACGTAGCGCACTCCTGAACTATGTATATAGCGCACTCTTGAACTCTGCACTCTGTACATCACGCAACCCTTACTCTGCACTCTGTACATTGTGCAACCCTGAACTTTGCACTCTGTACATCAGGCTATTAGCTATTAATATTTGATTGTTTATGTTCGAGGGTATACTACGTGTTGTTACCATGCAATCTTTTAATGTTCTGAATTGTTAATTTATATTCTTATTGTTGAACCAAAATTCTTTGGTAAGAATAAAATACAAAATATGCATTAAAAAGTTTTTTTCTCTATCTTATCTTCTTAAAATTTGGTAGTCATATCCCAAAAAATTCTAAGAAGTATCTTTTTTTTTTTTTTTAATCTCATGGACGAAATGTGAGAAATAACGTATATATCCTAAATCATTCCATAAACACATACCACATACACTGCATATATAATTTGAGGATAATGTGCTTATAAAATAGTTTACCATTTGCCAATTTAAAAAAAAATATGTTCCCGGATTTCATTTTAAATATTCTGGTCACTTTAGAATACATTGCAAATAAATAGCAGAAGATAAGGCCTAATGCACAATGTTAACTTAGCCCATGTGTGTGCCCAGTATTTTTGCACTCTCAGGAGGCACAGGTGCAGCGTCCATCCCCACTACCTGACGACTGTCAAAGTCTAGGACAAGCTGAAATATGTAGTGGCTGAACACTGTACCACATGGTATTTGTGTTCAGTGCCATATGCGTTCCTAGGCGTGCCTGGAATGCAGAATACCAGTGTTCTGGGCATACATCCCCAAACACATACAGCCTTAAACATGAGTACTGCTCAGTACAGTGTTCAGCTGCTGCGTATTTCAGGAGCAGGAATTGGACGCTTCCCAGACACACGAAAAGGCCGGGATTGGACGCACACGGGGTAAACACCCATTGTGCAGTTATGGTTACTCCCATAAATGCGCTTATTGCATTAGGGGTTATACAGTCTTCCATCTATAAAAATTGGTTTTATGAACATTGGGTAGGTGACAAATAATTGGTGGCAAACTCTCCTAGGATACATTGAACACTACCCCTTCTGTCAGAGTTCTCAGGCCTTTTACCATGACATGTGGGATGGCAGAGAGGAATTCTACAGATCATTAAACAGGTGGAAGGAAACCTTTTTTTGGTATACTAAATGAATATGAGTCTGATAAATTGATTTGATTGTGAAACACTTGATATCTTGTACGGCAAGCCAACCTCTTGCATTCAGTGAAATTGGCAGAATAAAGGTTGTTTATTAAGTTTATGTGCAAATAACTCATATGACAGAACAGCCTTTGGACAAATGAACCAGTCTAAGGTCACACCTGAGCGTTTTGTAGCTTGAAGCCTCAAGCTACAAAATGCTGGAGGGAAAAAAAAAATCAATTCTTCTCTATAGAGATGGTTCACATCTCCACTCCAAAACGCTTGAAGCCAAAAGCTCCAAAACGCCTGAAGCTCAACCAAGTTCTGAAACTTTTTTTTTAGGCAGATTACAGGCGTTTTTCTGCTTTTTACATTGGTAACCTTTTGACCTGTACAAAATCGTGGCAAAACGTGTCAAAATTGCGGCAAAAACGCAGGACCTTCTGCCTGAAAACACTACGCTCAGGTATGAATGGGGCCTAAGGGCTCATGCACACTGCAGCTCAAATGAGCTCAAAGAAGCGGCTCCTACAGGCTTTTGAGCTTTTATTTTTTTCTGCCTAGAAACTCCCCTCCATGTTAGCCAATGTGTCCATGCACACTATGGCTTATTCAGGCATTTTCAGGGATATGCTCCTACAGGCAGAAACCCCCCTCCCCCATCAAACTCGCGTTTTTGAGAGGAGCTAGTGCCCCAAAGAGCTCAAAAAAGCTCAAAGAAGCTTGAAATTGCACAAAAACATTTGTTCCAGCTTTTTCAAAGTAGCTTGAAGAAGCTCAATAAAAACGTGTACAAGAGCACAAAAAAGCACAAGCTTCAAGCTGAAATAAAAGCAGCTTTTTTTTTGAGCTGCAGTGTGCACGAGCCCTAAGGAAACTCATAAACTTCAATTCAAAGATGTATTCTTAATGCAAAAAAGCCTCTATTGGTCTTAGCCCCCTTCAAATCTCTAAGTTCCCTTTCTTTTTTTTTTTACTGTAATATGACTTCCTGTTAGAAGGTGGCTAGGTTCGTTCTCCCACTGTATGTAGTAACATAGCCACCCTCTCTTGCTCACTCCTGGGATAACCTATGGGCTGTATAGAGCAGTGCACATGAACACAACGAACGTGCACTGCTGGATCCAAACAAACGGACATGAGGGGGAAAAGGAGAAATGATTTCATATACAAAAATAAAAACATACAGGGCCGTTAAAGCGGAGCGCCACCCAAAAGGGGAAGCTTCGCTTGTTTGCTTCCTCCCCCCTCCGCTGCCACATTTGGCACCTTTTGGGGGGGAAGGGGGAGCAGATACCTGTCAAAACCTGGTAACCGCTCCCACTTCCGTGTAAGATGGCCACAATCGTTGTGTGGCGATCTACCAAACTTCCGGACCCTCCCCCCCCCCCCACTGCCTTCTGGGAGACCCAGGGGTCCCAGAAG
The DNA here is from genome assembly GCF_042186555.1 of Aquarana catesbeiana. NCBI lineage: Eukaryota > Metazoa > Chordata > Amphibia > Anura > Ranidae > Aquarana > Aquarana catesbeiana. The sequence goes on along the minus strand of NC_133326.1, from coordinate 113,543,718 downwards.
ACAGTGGGACCATTCAGAAAGTGCAGCGCGACTCACGCATGCGCAGTAGGAAACAGGCTGTGAAGCCGCAAGGCTATAAAAGTATATAAAGATTCTATTATTAGGGATGCTACCTCTACATCTGAAGGTATTTCAGTTTACTTTCAAATGTGTCTTCCCTGAAATGTCTTGTGTATATATAGACAGAAATAGCCATTTGTTTCAGGTTAAACAGTTACAGTCAGTTGGGTGTGAAATACATCACCGACATGGCATAGTGTGGAAGTGATGAGTCTACAGCACTTTCCACTGAATATACAGAGAATTCAGAGGATGGGACACATTGAGAATTCATTTCTTTTTATGTAATATTTCTTGACTTTGTCATTCAAAGACGTGCCATTTATATTCAAACGCACATCATTAAGGACCTATTCACTCTGTTGCACTGCGATAAGATGGGTTGCATTAAGACAGCCTATTCATTTGAATAAACTATCTAACACACTAAAAAAATAGCATTTTCGGCAGTGCACCCCAGTGCACTTTAGTGCATTGCTGTTCGTTGGGGTACCATCCAAAATAAATGACAACTTATCGCACCAACATGTGCAACATTACTTTACTGTGTTAGTGTAAATGGACCCTAGGGCCTCATTCACACGGGTGTTGAGGCCTATAGTCCATGAATGGACCATGTGTTAACCATTTGACCTCCAGAAGATTTACCCCCCCCCATGACCAGGCCATTTTTGCGATACGGCACTGCCCTACTTTAACCATAGTTGCCAACTGTCCCGGATTTCCCGGGACATTCCCGGGACTTAGACTCCATTCCCGAATTTGTGGTGTCCCGGTAAATGTCCCGAGAAATCCGGTTCTTCGCGATTTTCGCCGCCGCTAGAGCCGCCATTTTAAAGATCAGAAAGATGGCTGGGGGGGGGGCTAAACGGAGCTCCTGCGTCGCCGCCCACCCTCCGCTTCGCCCTGCCTACCCCCTGCCCCGCTGCCAGTCTGTTATGGAAAGGGGCGGGGGTTCTAGCCATGCGGCCGGCGGACACTACTACACTAGGACACCTCTGAGGTAGGGAGGGGGGGCGCACCGCTGTGGGAATCTGATATGAGGGGGGGCTCCACTGGGGACACCTGATGTGAGGGGGGGCTCCGCCGGGGACACCTGATGTGAGGGGGGGCTCCGCCGGGGACACCTGATGTGAGGGGGGGCTCCGCCGGGGACTCCTGGTGTGAGGGGGGGCTCCGCCGGGGACTCCTGGTGTGAGGGGGGGCTCCGCCGGGGACTCCTGGTGTGAGGGGGGGCTCCGCCGGGGACTCCTGGTGTGAGGGGGGGCTCCGCCGGGGACTCCTGGTGTGAGGGGGGCTCCTGGTGTGAGGGGGGGCTCCGCCGGGGACTCCTGGTATGAGGGGGGGCTCCGCTGGGGACTCCTGGTGTGAGGGGGGGCTCCTCCGGGGACTCCTGGTGTGAGGGGGGGCTCCGCCGGGGACTCCTGGTGTGAGGGGGGGCTCCGCCGGGGACTCCTGGTGTGAGGGGGGGCTTCACCGGGGACTCCTGGTGTGAGGGGGGGCTCCGCTGGGGACATCTGATGTAAGGGGGGCACCGCTGGGGGCAACTGATGCAAGGACGGACTCTGCTGGGACACCTGATGCAAGGACGGACTCTGCTGGGACACCTGATGCAAGGACGGACTCTGCTGGGACATCTGACGCAAGGATGGACGGCTGGTGGCAGGCGATGTGGCTAGTGACACGCTCAGGCATCTCACTGATTCTGCATTATGGTGAGTTGAATGATTTCATTTTATATTACAATGTAATAATAGAAATAATGCACTTCAATCATCCTGACACCATAACAACCATGGTGCCGGGATGATTGAAGTGCTAACACCAGGTGCTTGGAGTATCTTTATCTGCTGATTGTTAAACTTTCTAGAATACACATATTTTTAATGTGTAGGATCTGGGGCTGCTGTCCCGTCATTTCCCTCTCCCCCTTTCTCCCTCTCCCCCTTTCCCCCTCCATCCCTCATTCATCTCAGACTCTAACCACACCCTCTTGAGCCATGCCCATTTAAGCCACGCCCACTATGCCGCGTAAACCACGCCCATTTTTCGCTGCGGCATGCTTCGCGCCCCGCACTTGTATATTTTTACTAAACCATGCCTACAAATGAATGCCCCGCCCCCTAATTATTGTATGGCTCCGCCTACAGCCACAAAAATGTCACACTTTTTTTTTTACAATGTTGGCAACTATGCTTTAATGGACAATTGCACGGCTGTGCGACACTGTACCCAAATAAAATTATGTCCTTTTTTCTCCACAAATAGAGCTTTTTTTTGGTGGTATTTGATCAAACAAAATGATATATGATATGATATAAACAAAAAAAGACCGATAATTTTGAAAAAAAAATATATATATTTTTTACTTTCTGCTATAAAACATATCCAATAAAAAAAATTTTAAAAGTCTAATTTCTTAATTTCTGCTACATATATTTGGTAAAAAAAATCCCAATAAGCGTATATTGATTGGTTTGCGCAAAAGTTATAGCATCTACAAACTATAGAATAATTTTATTTATTTTTTATTTTTACTAGTAATGGTGGCGATCAGTGACTTTTATAGCGGAACTGCGATATTACGGCGGACAAATCGGACACCTGACACTTTTTGGGGACCAGTGATACTAATACAGTAATCAGTGCTAAAAATATGCACCGTCACTGTACTAATGACACTGGCTGGGAAGGGGTTAACATCAGGGGCGACCGAAAGGTTAACTGTGTGCCTAGCCAGTGCTTTCTCACTGTGTGGGAGGTGCTTTAACTAGAGGAAGGCATTAAACACGGATCAATACCTTCCGAACAGCAATCTCCTTCGTTTACATAGGCAGATTGCCGTTCTGTCTGTGTACTGTATAATCGTCAGGTACCCGCCGCTGGGCTCCCGCTGTGTGTGATCACAGCAGAAGCTGGTCACCGGCGGTGCAAAGTGTTAGATCACATACTAGGTACGTGATCTGGCACAGAACGGCCATCCTGCAAGTGGTTAATGCTGCTGAGCTACCAGGTGCTGCATACAGGCGTTGTACAGTATATTGGGTGATGGGACACACTGGATGCCTTCTCTGCCATTGTGCTCTTGCTGGGCATCATGTGCGCCCCTGTGCTTTTATGGGGGGGGGTGGACTCCCTCCCAGGCATACCTGCCCTTAAAGCAGAGTTCCATCCACTTTTACAACTTAGTCTTAAAGTAAAGACCACCCCTCCACCCCTCATTTTTGAATAACTATTGTTTTTTTCTTTCTTACCCTTTTCAAGTACATAGTGTACTTACATCCTAGCTCAGCTGTGGCGCAGTGCGTCATTTCCTCTTCTGCGGCAAGCCCTTCTCCTTTTCCCTCGCTGCCTTCTGGGACCTGTGTGCGTCCCAAAAGACAATGGGGCCATTCAGAAAGTGACACGCGCCACGCGCAATAGGAAACCGGTCAGTTTCGCTTAGTTACAATGGTGCCTCCTGCACCCGAACCGATAGACGGATCGACCTCGGGGGCCCGACATCGCGGGCTCCCTGAACAGGTAAGTGTCCTTATTAAAAGTCAGCCGCTACAGTGTTTGTAGCGGCTGACTTTTAAAAAAAACTTTTTTGAGGGTGGAACTCCGCTTTAATCTATTCTTATATGTGCTCCTACTATGGAGGCTATGGAAATTTAGTTAAGGCCGCAGTATATACAAAAATCCCTTGGTGTGGGCACTGGGGCTTATGCATATTTTTGCAAATGTGTGCAAACAAAACCCTCTGCTTTTAACATAAACTGTTAGACAGGGTTAATTTGGTTGGTTTGCAGGCTGGCTGGTAAGTGTGCTGGGAAATCCTTTGTTTGTGAGCTGCATACAGACAACCCATGTAAGTGTATGGGGATACAGGGCCTGCACACACACAGTTGATCATCCCAGTTTTGATAGGCGTGCAGACAGGCAGCCCTGAAGCACTCACTGATCGCATCCATGCGCCTGTCAAATTGGGATGAGCAGCTGTGTCTGTGCATCCCTCAACCCACATAACCACACGTCCCATTCACAGTCTACAGGCCTCAACACCCGTGTGAATGAGGCCTAAAGCTGAACTCCAGGTAAACACACAGATCAAAGTGGATGTAAAAAACAGATTCATGAAATTTGAGCTGGGCACATATATCTGTAGTGTTTTCTTATCTCTCTCCAAAGCCCTGAGTCCCATGGCTTTCTCCTGCTCCGTATCTCTGTTATCAGCCTGATAACTTCTGACAAGCTCTCCGACACAGGAGATAAAAGCAGCCTGAAATATATGTCATGGGAGGTTGCTATAAATAGATTAGCAGAAAGCTTGCCTTCTCACAGCAGAGCTCTGCACATTACTTCCTTCCTTTGCCAATGTGGAGGGGGGGGGGTGTGCCTTTCCTCCAATCAGCTGTCTTGGCTGTATGCCAATAATCCACTCCCAGTGCTGAACAGGAAAAGAAAATCTGTAACAAGATGAGCACTTTCTAAAGTATATATAAAGCTGAAACGGCAGATATACATTTAAAACTTTTCTAGGAGGATTTTTCATCCCTGTGTATCATCTGAGGCTGTTCACTTTACTTGGTATATGTGAGGGTTTACATCAACTTTAAATACTTATAAGGGGCTTGCTTTACCAGCCAAATGATATGTATTGCTGTCCATCCAGTTCTAAAAGTTACACAGCTCTGCCACACACAACAGTCCTGACCTGAGCCTATGGCTCTAATCAGGTGCTTCAAAAACACCCCCGCATGAATGCACGAATCTATCCACTGGTCATAGAGGGGGTGGCTGAAGAGAGGGGGTGGCGCCCATGCACCCTTATGGATGTACTGCCACTGATAGATTACAGATCTTCCAATGACCAGATACTACTTTGTAGTTGGAACCAGAACCTCCTTCCTCCTGCTGGTGATCCCTCTCTATAAAGATCTATATAAGAGAATCAAGAGCCTCTTCCTCCTGCTGGTGATCCCTCTATATAAAGATCTACATAGGGGAATCAGGACTTCCTTCTTCCTGCTGGCGATCCCTCTATATAAAGATCTATATAGGAGAATCAAGAGCCTCTTCCTCCTGCTGGTGATCCCGCTATATAAAGATCTACATAGGGGAATCAGGACTTCCTTCTTCCTGCTGGCGATCCCTCTATATAAAGATCTATATAGGAGAATCAAGAGCCTCTTCCTCCTGCTGGTGATCCCGCTATATAAAGATCTACATAGGGGAATCAGGACCTCCTTCCCTCCCACCTGTTGGTGATCCCTCTATATAAAGATCTACATAGGGGAATCAGGACCTCCTTCCCCCCTGTTGGTGATTCCTCTATGTTAAGATCTACATAGGGGAATCAGGACCTCCTTTCTCCTGCTGGTGATCCCACTATATAAAAATTGATATAGGGAATCATGACCCCCTCTCTCTCTTGCTGGTGATCCCTCTATATAAAAATCGATATAGGGGAATCAGGACCTCCTGTTGTTGATGCCTCTATATAAAGATCTATATAGCAGAATCAAGAGCCTCTTCCTCCTGCTGGTGATACCTCTATATAAAGATCTACATTGGGGACTCAGGACCTCCTTCTGCTGGTGATCCCGCTATATAAAAATCGATATAGGGCAAGCAGGACCTCCTTCCTCCTGCTGGTAATACCTCTATATAAAAATTGATATAGGGGAATCAGGACCTCCCTTTTCCTGCTATTGATCCCTATATATAAAGATCTATTTATGAGAATCAAGAGCCTCTTCCTCCTGCTGGTGATCCCTCTATATAAAGATCTACATAGGGGAATCAGGACCTCCTTCCCCCCGGTTGGTGATCCCTCTATATAAAGATCTACATAGGGGAATCAGGACCTCCTTCCCCCCTGTTGTTGATGCCTCTATATAAAGATCTATATAGGAGAATCAAGAGCCTCTTCCTCCTGCTGGTGATACCTCTATATAAAGATCTACATTGGGGACTCAGGACCTCCTTCTGCTGGTGATCCCGCTATATAAAAATCGATATAGGGCAAGCAGGACCTCCTTCCTCCTGCTGGTAATACCTCTATATAAAAATTGATATAGGGGAATCAGGACCTCCTTTTTCCTGCTGGTGATCCATATATATAAAGATCTATATAGGAGAATCAGAACCTCCTTCTGCTGGTGATCCCTCTATAAAGATCAATATAAGGGAATTAAAAGCTCTTTCCTCCTGCTGGTGATCGCTCTAGTGATAACTAAGGATCTACAGTATAGAAAGGGAATCAGGTCCTCCTTCCTGCTGCTGGTAATCCCTGTAGTGATGCATTCCAGAATTATGTTTGCTTTCCCTGCTGCCTGATCACATTGTTTGCTCATTTTGCAATCATCTGAAATAAGCACCCCCAAATCTTTTTCCTCTGTAGTTTTGGCAAACACTGTACCCCCAAAACTGTACTCTATTTTCAAAGGTACTTCACATGGGTAATGTTTCTGACTGGTGGTCTGCAATGGATGGCTTTGTCAGCAGCGGCATTTAGGAGGCAATATGCCACGTTCAACAAACCGGTTTGAATAGGGATTTCACACTGAAAAATATTGGGTGTGGCGGCGCAGTCCTATTCAATTCTATTGGATGCATTGACAGGTGGTATTGCCTGCTGAACACAACGTGCCCTACTTCTTTTTACTGTGCTGCAACACTGCTAAGGACCATTAAAAACGCTTTGTTACATTAACAATTACATGTCCATGTAAAGGGGACCTATCAGAAGATTATTTTCCCTTAGATGCATTATTTTGAATTTAGAAATGTTTTCCAATAAAAAGCATCCTATGAATGGAGGATGGAGAGATGAATGAAAAGGTCCACCTCCTCCATTTATAGAACAGTTTTTATTGCAAAAACTCATATTTCTGAATGGGGGAGGGGGGAGAACAATACCTTTTTAACAATGCCTTGCAGGAAAATAAAATCCATCACTTTCCCCGTCAGGCAGAGCCCCGACCTGTGGTTTTTCCACACGTTTGGTGGGCGCTGGCAGACATCCATTGGCCGGCACCCACTGATCGGCTTCTGCTATGACAAATCACAGTAGAAGTGGCATGCGATTCTGCACAGCGCAGCCAGCCTGTAGCTTAAATCTGCCGCGTATTTCAGAAAATAATGCACTTTATTCCTTTGTATTTCCTCCTTGGATTTTGCGGCTACACGTGTGTAAGCGGAGGCGTGCTGGCAAACATCTTTTTAACCACTAGCTGCCTGCCCACTGTCATATGACGGTGGGACGAGGCAGCTCTCGTTCTGGGCAGACTTCATATGACGTGACCGGCTTCCAGAGCCACTAGGGGGCGCGCGCACTGCGTCACTGGGGACCCGGTGCGTGTGCCTGGTGCGCGTGCCCGGCGGCCGCGATGTCCGTGGGCACCGGCGATTGCCCAGTAACTGAGCAGGACCATGGATCTATGTATGTAAATACACAGATCTACGTCCTGTCAGAGGAGAGGAGACCGATGGTGTGTCCCTTGTACATAGGGACACCGATCGGTCACCCCCCCCTAGTCAGTCCCCTCCCCCCACAGTTAGAATCACCTCCCTAGGACACACATTAACCCCTCGATCACCCCCTATTGTTAACCCCTTCCCTGCCAGTCACATTTACACAGTAATCAATGCATGGACGGATCGCTGTATAAATGTGAATGGTCCAAAAAATGTGTCAAAAGTGTCCGATATGTCCGCCGCAATATCGCAGTCACAATAAAAATCGCAGATCGCCCCCATGACTAGTAAAGAATAAATAAAAATGCTATAAATCTATCCCCTATTTTGTGCAAACCAATCAATATAGGCTTATTGCGATTTTTTTTTTTTACCAAAAATATGTAGAAGAATAAATATCGGCCTAAACTGAGAAAAAATTTGCTTTTTTTTTTTTTAAAAAATGGGGATATTTATTATAGCAAAATGTACAAAATATTTTTTTCCAAAATTGTCGCTCTTTTTATGTTCAAAGCGCAAAAAAAAAAACGCAGACGTGATCAAATACCACCAAAAGAAAGCTCTATTTGTGGGGAAAAAATTATAAAAATATAATTTGGGTGCAGTGTTGCATGACCACGCAATTGTCATTCAAAGTGCGACAGCGCTGAAAGCTGAAAAATGGCTTGGGCAGAAAGGGGGTGAAAGTGCCCTGTATTGAGGTGGTTAAAGGGACCATACACTCTATTTAACTGTAACTGATATCCCAGTTTGGAGCCCTGGAAGGTTGATCTGATTGGTTTCCTGGAGGTTCTAATGTTCTGGAGACATGATTTGTGTTCACAATTGCATATGACCTCAGTATTTAGGGGTCATTATTTCTGGTACGGAGCTGGAGTGTCAGTGTTGGTGGTGGGTCACAGAAGATGTCATGCGTCACATGGTGTATAATTATCCCATGTAGATGACATACTAACACTTTTGGTCACATCACATAAGGAAGGGTTGGACAAATATTTTTTTTTCTTATTTATTCACCTTGGTGTTTCAATTTTTTTTAGATAGCACAGCTGTACTCATGTACTATAAGTAGCATCCTTGGTAAGATCTTTGACAGCAGCTTCCATGCTGCTCTGATTGAGAAGATCATCTCTGTAATATACATTACTACCCCCCTGCACTGTGCCATCTTGACCCCCTGTGTACTGGGTCCTCCTGCCCCAATGACCCCTGCATTCTGCCCTTCTGACGCCATGTCCTCTGTGCTACTAACTTTTTATATTGTTTGGAAATTTGTATTGATTAGTCTTTGAATTATGGCATGTTTTCTTATTGTTTAAAATCAATTTTATTAAAAGTACGGGAGCATCTCAAAAATATTTGAATATCATCAAAAAGTTAATTTATTTCAGTAATTCAATTCAAAAAGTGAAACTCATATTATATAGATTCATTACACATTGTGTGATATATTTCAAGCATTTCTTTCTTTTAATTTTGATGACTATGGCTTACAGCTAGTGAAAAACCCAAATTCAGTATCTCAGAAAATGTAAATATTACATAAGACCAATAAAAAAAAAGGATTTTTAATACAGAAATGTTGGCTTACTGAAAAGTATGTCCTTGTACAGTATAGTATGCACTCAATACTTAGTCGGGGCTCCTTTTACATGAATTACTGCATCAGTGCAGCGTGGCATGGAGACGATCAGCCTGTGGCACTGCTCAGGCATCATGGAAGCCCAGGTTGGTTTGATAGCGGCCTTCAGCTCGTCTGCATTGTTGGTTCTGGTGTCTCTCATCTAGAGGTCGACCGATATGGGATTTTCTCTGGCCGATGCCGATATTTAGAAATCGCGGTGGCCGATGGCCGATATATGATGCCGATTTTTTTTTGGGCCGATATAATTGTCTGATTTTTTTTTTTTCCCCTTCATCTCAAAAATCTAACAGTTAGACCCCTTTTACACTGGGGCATTTTCCAGGCGCTTTTGGGTTAAAAATAGTGCCTGTAAAACGGCTCCCCTGCAGTCTCAGTGTGAAAGCCTGAGTGCTTTCATACTGAGGCGAGGCGAGGCGAGGCGAGGCGCTGGCAGGATGTTAAAAAAAAAAAAGTCCTGCAAGCAGCATCTTTGGAGTGGTGTATACCACTGCTCCACCACTCTTGCTCATTGAAATGAATGCGCACCGCTGTCCAAGCGCCTGCAAAGCGTTTCGGCAGCGGCGCTTCAGGGGTGCATTTAACCCCTTCCTTGGCCACGAGCTGGGTATAAGCGCCCCGCTAGCAGCCGAATAGCGACGCTAAAATGATGGTAAAGCGCCGCTAAAACTAGCAACATTTTACCATCCACGCATGCCCGCTCGTGTGAAAGCAACCTTAAGTAATAAGTGATACAGAAAATTTCTTACATTTAAACATTTATTAAACAAAACAAACCTCCAATCAGTTCACTTGTATGTACAATTTAGATAACAAAAAAAAAAAAACTATATCGTAAATATTGAATACACAAAAACAGGTAATCAAAACTTTTGGACGAAAAAAAATGGGCTTACTTTACTGCTTAGTTTTTTTTTTTTAATTCATTAGTGTGTTTTTTCAAAAAAAAATTGCGTTTGAAAGACCGCTGCGCAAATACTGTGCGACATAAAATATTGCAACAACCGCTATTTTATTCCCTAGGGTCTCTGCTAAAAAAAATATATATATATAATGTTTGGGGGTTCTAAGTGATTTTCTAGCAGAAAATACAGGATTTTTTACTTGTAAGCAACAAGTGTCAGAAAAGATTTAGTCTTTAAATGGTTAAACTGAGAACTCCTATACAGGGAGTTCAGCTCATTGATAAAAGAACCAAGAAGAGATACAATGTTTCTTCTTATCAGATTTGGCAGGCTGCCCAGAGGAGGAGAGAATTCTCTCCACAGATAACTTCAGGCAACTTGCATTGACTTCTATTACAGAAGTCATTTGAAGTTATAACCGGCCTTTTTTATCAATCAGCCAATGCCGATTAAGTAAAAAACGCCAAATATCGGTCGACCTCTACTCTCATCTTCCTCTTTTTATTTATTTTTTTTTGTTTATTTAAAGTGTTACTAAACCCACAACAGTAAAATCTGTCTGTATATGAACCATAGCATTCTTGTTATATTCACTGTGGAACTTAGGGGGTTAATCCTCTGCATTGTGTAAAACGGCTGTTTTATCCTGTATGCACAGATCCTCCCCTCTCTGCAATGTCTAGCTTCGGAAAGCCAGCTAACACACAGGCAATAGAGCCAACCTGCACATGCTCAGTTGTGTCTTTTTATGCATCAGAGGCAAAACAATGCATTGATGCGAACGTGTTCCATAGGAACCCATGTTAAAAAAAGTCCCTGCATTTCTGCAAAATGCATAAAAAAATGCATTAGTGTGGATTGAGCCTTGCTGCCCTCACATCAATTATGAGTTAATAGTCATTAATATGAATATATATGTAAATTAAAGATTGATGTGAATGTGTTTTTGTATTCATGGATTGTATATTATGTATGTTCTTTTTGTATTTTTCTAGTTCCAGCCAAATATCCCCTGAACCCCTGAGGAAGCCATCATAGGTGAAACGCGTCAGCCTGAGTTCCCCCCTCTCTGACATGAGATATATATAATGTGCACTGCAACGTATCAGTTGTGCTATAATTATGTAAGTGTGTGTAAATTACGTACGAGGGAAACCCTATTTTCAGGGCTGCTTCTTTTGGTCTGAATTAAAATGTGTGGGTATATTTATGTTTTTAAGGGGCATTACCCCTAAGTACGTCTTTTTTTTAATGAGATTTCTAATAAAAACTTTTTTATTCTTATACATGTAGCACTATTCATTCTGAGAAGATGTATTTTGGCACTTATAATGCCCCACTTCTATATCTTGTCGTTTTCTAATCTATATAATATAGGAGTTTCACTTTTTGAATTGAATTACTGAAATAAATTAACTTTTTGATGATATTCAAATTTTTTAGATGCACCTGTACTAATAAATAGATGGATATATATATATATATATATATATATATATATATATATATATACACACACACACATATATAACTTTAATTCTTGAGAGCCGGTGAGTAAAGGGGGTAGGCTGGTTGGGGCCCCAGTGTATTACTTTGCTCAGGGGCCCATGATGTTATTTGGATGTTCCTGTGTATGGGGACTGATACAACCAATACGCCAAGAAAACATTACATCGGGACATGAAAAGTGTCCATCTAATATATGATAAGAAGGGATCCGATGTATACAAGGTAATGCATTGTGATGGATGAGCAAAGCTGCGGATGGAAGCTGTCATATAGTGATGACATTTAGTAGTGATAAGCCCCGCCCCCAGCCTGTCATTCATCCTCCAATCATTATGAGGAATGGTTGCCCCCCCCCCATCAGCCGTGTATGCGGTGTGTGCTCCCCGTGTCCTCTGCTCACCTCTGTCTTCAGCCATGTCCAGCACCCCTCTGTACATCCCTCCTCCCAATCCCCTCCATGTGTCAACGAACGCCTCCCCGCGCACAGCATGCCGGGAGATGTAGTTTTCTCCAGGAGAAATGACGCGGCTGCAGCGCACTCTCTCTATAGAGTAGACTCGTGTATGGGCGGAAGTGTACAGTACATGGCCGTGTAATGTCAGAACGTCATCTATATAGCGATCATTGTACAGCTTCCAATTCTAGGTGTAGTGACAGGAAGTGGGGTCACGTGTCCTGCACAGGTCAGCTGACACTGGAACTCTAGTCAGGTGCTGACGTCAGCCAGCCTCGCCTGTGTAGCGCCTTACCTGGCCGCACAACTAGGCAACAACCCCGCCCAATGCCTACGGGCCCGCCCCCCCCCCGTTTTTAAAGCAGCTAAGAGATACTTGTCAGCCTGAGCCCTGCCCCCTCGCCCAGTGGCGAGTCAGCTGATTGGACGGCCTATTGCGTCTTTTCGCTGTCTGCCCCAGCCTACTGCGTGGCCATTGGCGACTGTCCCACACCCAGTAGTCGCTGGCCCCGCCCTCCAGAGGCTGCCCCGTCACATCCAGGAAGGATCCTGTGCGAGGAGGAGTTCCCGGCTGGAGGTTCCAGCTAGACACTTTGACCCTCGCTGCGGCAACCATGGCCGGCTACGACACCAATCCCTTCGCCGACCCGGTGGACGTGAATCCTTTCCAGGTAATGGGGAGAGATGCGACTGGGCTGGAGGGCCCTGGCGGGGGGAAGCCGCCTGACAACTGTGACTGAGCAGCGGCCAGAGCTAACCTGGCGACCAGTCCACAGTGCGAACTTCCCAACCAATCAGAGGGCGAGGAGAGGGGCCCTGCAGAACAGGTGGAAGGGGGCGGGGCATGCGGTCACATGAATCTGTACACTGTGTGATCATTGGCTGGCAGCTCACCTGTGATTGGAGTGTGGGAGCTGCCATAGGACTATTGTCAGCTGGACATCCCGCCTGTGACACCCTCCCCACCCCCGCTCACCTGTATTATGGAGTAGTGATCTGTATTATAATGCAGTGCCCCCCCCCCCCCCAGTCATCTGTTTAAAGCAGTGACCCCCCCCCCCCAGTGACCTGTATTATGGGGCAGTGGTTGCCCCCCCCCCCCCCCGGTCTATAGTATAATGCAGTGGCAACTACCCCCCCACCATATTAAAATGCAGTGACCTCCCCAGTCATCTGTTATAAAGCAGTCAGCCCCCCCAATAGTGACCTGTATTATAAAGCAGTGGTGCCCCCCTGTTATCTGTATTATAATGCAGTGACCCCCCCCCCCCCCTTGGATCTGTATTATAATGTAGTGCCCCCCCCCCGTTATCTGTATTATAATGCAGTGACCCACCCCTTGGATCTGTATTATAATGCAGTGACCCCCCCCCCCACCCCTTGGATCTGTATTATAATGCAGTGACCCCCCCCCCCCCCACCCCTTGGATCTGTATTATAATGCAGTGACCCCCCCCGTTATCTGTATTATAATGCAGTGACCCCCCCCCCCCCCCCCCCGGTGATCTGTATTATAATGAAGTGCTCCCCCTAGTGATCTGTAGTATAATATAGTGCCCCCCCCCCCCCCCCCCCAGTGATCTGTATTATAATGCAGTGCTCCCCCTAGTGATCTGTATTTTAAAGCAGTGACACCCCCCCCCAGTGATCTGTATGATAATGCAGTGTCCCCCCCCCCCCCCCCCTAGTGATCTGTATTATAATGAAGTGCTCCCCCTAGTGATCTGTATTATAATGCAGTGCCCCCCCCCCAGTGATCTGTATTATAATGCAGTGCCCCCCCCCAGTGATCTGTATTATAATGAAGTGCTCCCCCTAGTGATCTTTTGTATAATATAGTGCCGCCCCCCCCCCCCCCCCAGTGATCTGTATTATAATGCAGTGCCCCCCCCCCCCAGTGATCTGTATTATAATTAAGTGCTCCCCCTAGTGATCTGTAGTATAATATAGTGCCCCCCCCCAGTGATCTGTATTATAATGCAGTGCCCCCCCCAGTGATCTGTATTATAATGAAGTGCTCCCCCTAGTGATCTTTTGTATAATATAGTGCCGCCCCCCCCCCCCCCCCCCCAGTGATCTGTATTATAATGCAGTGCCCCCCCCCCCAGTGATCTGTATTATAATGCAGTGCCCCCCCCCCCAGTGATCTGTAGTATAATATAGTGCCCCCCCCAGTGATCTTTATTATAATGCAGTGCCCCACCACCCCTTGGATCTGTATTATAATGTAGTGCCCCCCCCCCAGTGATCTGTATTATAATGAAGTGCTCCCCCTAGTGATACTTATTATAAAGCAGTGACCCCCCCCCCCCCAGTGATCTGTATGATAATGCAGTGCCCCCCCCCCCCAGTGATCTGTATTATAATGAAGTGCTCCCCCTAGTGATCTGTAGTATAATATAGTGCGCCCCCCCCAGTGATCTGTATTATAATGCAGTGCTCCCCCTAGTGATCTGTATTTTAAAGCAGTGACACCCCCCCCCAGTGATACTTATTATAAAGCAGTGCCCCCCCCCCCAGTGATCTGTATTATAATGAAGTGCTCCCCCTAGTGATCTGTAGTATAATATAGTGCCCCCCCCCCCAGTGATCTGTATTATAATGCAGTCGTCCCCCCCCCCCCCCCCAGTGATCTGTATTATAATGAAGTGCTCCCCCTAGTGATCTGTAGTATAATATAGTGCGCCCCCCCAGTGATCTGTATTATAATGCAGTGCTCCCCCTAGTGATCTGTATTTTAAAGCAGTGACACCCCCCCCCCCAGTGATACTTATTATAAAGCAGTGACCCCCCCCCCCCCCAGTGATCTGTATGATAATGCAGTGCCCCCCCCCAATGATCTGTATTATAATGAAGTGCTCCCCCTAGTGATCTGTAGTATAATATAGTGCCCCCCCCCAGTGATCTGTATTATAATGAAGTGCTCCCCCTAGTGATCTGTAGTATAATATAGTGCCCCCCCCCAGTGATCTGTATTATAATGCAGTGCCCCCCCCCCCAGTGATCTGTATTATAATTAAGTGCTCCCCCTAGTGATCTGTAGTATAATATAGTGCCCCCCCCCAGTGATCTGTATTATAATGCAGTGCCCCCCCACCCCTTGGATCTGTATTATAATGTAGTGCCCCCCCCCCCCCCAGTGATCTGTATTATAACGAAGTGCTCCCCCTAGTGATCTGTATTATAATATAGTGCCCCCCCCAGTGATCTGTATTTTAAAGCAGTGACCCCCCCCAATGATACTTATTATAAAGCAGTGACCAGCCCCCCCCCCCCCCCCCCCCCCAAGGATTTGTATTATAATTATAAAGCAGTGCCCCCCAAGTGATCTGTAGCATGGAGCAATGGTATAGTACCGGTGTATGAAGAGAAGTGTCTCTACCAGTGACAGATGTACTATAGACGGACAGGTGGCATTTTTACAAAGTGTATCTGAGGAAAAACATTTTTTTTTTCATTTTGGAGAGAGGTGAGAGTGTTTTCTTTGGCTGTCTCCCTGCTGGATGGATTCCCTCTCTCTTTGTCCTGGTGATCATTGTCCTTAGGAGATAGTTCAATGTTTTATGTTGTCACCAGCAGAGATGAGCTTGGGTCTCCTCCGGACTCGTCACTATCCGCACTTCCATTCTGTCCCTTTTTAGGCCCAATCAGCTGCAGGCCGGGTCATTCATTGCCCCACAGCACATGTAAACAAAGGGTCGGGATGCTGGTGATGTCAGAGCCCTTATATGGATACATGCCTATATTTAGCCAATAAACTTTCATCTCAGTCCTGTTGATCTTCTTGCTCCAGCTTTGCCTGCCCATCATTGTTCTGGTGAAGGTTGGCCATCCCTGCGCAGTGTGTGTCGGTACAGACACTTGTAGACTCACCCGGGGCGGCTGTGACATGGTGACATCATGGGGGCACAATAACAGATAATATCACATAAGGATCAGCAGGCTTGATGTTAGTGAAATCTGCATGTTTAAAAAGACTGAAAACAACACTTTTACCATGTTAGTCTATATGAGATTTGTGTGATTGGGTTTAGATTTATTTTAAAGGAAATGGCTGATCTCTTCCTATGAGGAGCATATCATTGGATATTGTGTGGGAAGAATATGAAAAGATAAGTACACCATTCTACAATACTGAACACGGGTATATTCAGTATAACGCAGCGAATGTGACATTCACCTGACTTTCACTGCAGATGTGTCTAATACAGTGACTAATATTTCTAAACCAATTACACATATTTTGTTTTACTCATACTAACCACTTGCTGCCACTGCCAAGGGCTCTTTATCAGGATCTAAATGGTGGGTGGCGGGGTCAGGCCTTCCACTTGTGTGACTACTGTGATTGGCTGTCACAGCGAACACATGATTGGAAGCTCCCAATTGGAAGTATGCATCAGGAGCTGCCCGTGACAGCTTAGTTCCTGGAAGGAAAGAAAATTGCATAATCTATGACCTGCCTTCGTCATCTTAATGTCATAACTGTTTAAACAGTCCAAATTGCACAATTTCAATTTCTAGACGTCTCATCAGTTTGGATACACCGCTATCTAATTCACTTAGGACGGCCATAGACGGTTTAAATCTCAGCTGGTTCAGCAGGAATCAGCCTAGATTCAAACCATGTATGGGCAGGCTGAATGTATCCAAGTTGATCGATCAATCAACTTGGGTACAACCAGCCTGCCGGATTTTACACAATTTTACAGCTGCCATCCCGCCGGGAGATTTAAAAATCTGTCTGACTGTTTAGATGTTGAACTTTAAAAGCAGTGGCAAGCCTGCTGATCTCACAGGTTTGTTAAAACGATAGAACACTGCTGCTTTGAAAAATCAACATCAAAACAGTCTGACGGATTTCAAAATACTGAATTTCACTGTATAAGCTGAGTTTACTGTTAGAAATAATTGTGAAATGCAATACTGCAGTGCGTGTAACAAGATGTCTGCTTTCAGCCTTCTCAATGTATCCTTACTGTGGACGAGTGAGGGGTGTAGCAAGATGGCGGCAACAGAACGTCAGTTCCGTTCCAAAATCTGACGGTTCACCTAATCTGACGAAACACTGACAACGGGCTGTGACTTGTCATGCGATTTAGTACTGTCAAATTGCACTGGTGTGAATGAGGGCTAATGCGACCGAACTGGTCCGACGGAACGAATCCAGTGGACAATCCGACCGTGTGTGGGCTCCATCTGACCTGCAGCGGACTTTTTCGGTCGAAAATCTGACGGACTTTAGATTTGGAATATGTTTCAAATTTGTCCAACGGACTTGAGTCCGGTCAAAAAATCCGCTCGTCTGTATGCTAGTCCGACGGACAAAAACCGACGCTAGGGCAGCTATTGGCTACTGGCTATCAACTTCCTTATTTTAGTCCGGTCGTACTTCATCACGTACAAATCCGTCGGACTTTGGTGTGATCGTGTGTAGGCAAGTCCGTTCGTTGGAAAGACTGTTGGACCTTTGTTGCCGAAAAGTCCGCCCGTGTGTACAGGGCATAAGGGTCTTTGCGCACCATAGTGATGTGTAAATCACAGATCTTCCAGGCAGAAAGTTCCTGTGCCAAAAGCGCAAGTTTGGTCTGGACGATGCGCAGTGCCCAAATATTCAACTATGATCTACTATCCGAGGAGGTGGGATTTACACACCCATGAAGTACTGATCAGTAAGTTTTTTTTTTTTTTTTTTTCTGATCTAAATGCAACATGAGTTTACTAATATTTACAGCCTGTGTGTACAGACCCATTAAATGCAATGAGCTGCATTCAGACCAATAAAAATAATTCCTGAACTGCTACAAATGTGGCGTATTTGGCACTTGTGTGCAAAGTCCCTTGAAGTTCTTATGACTAGTTTGCACAGATGGTGTATATGGCAAGCCTGAGATCATAGACCGTTTAAGTGACCTGATCTTTGTATATGGCCAGATTTACACCAGAGATGGCCAAAAGTCAGACTACCAGAATATAATTCTAGCATTTCCTGATTAACTGGATTTAAAGCTAAAAATGTTTTGGCAACACTAATTGCGTCATTCCTGCCTCCATTCATAGGCCTGCCTTGGGTGAGAGGGGTGAATGAGGTCAGAACCTATGGTATGTGTAATGGGACACGATGGGTGTTAGGCTGCCAAATTTCTCCTGGGCTTCATAGAAATTATGAAATTCTGTTTGATCCCATCAGCTCAAGAAGGCAGAGGAAGCAAGCTTAACGGAGAAGAACATTTTGGGAAAAAAGATACCTTTTTACACATAACTGCGTATTATTTTTTTTTTTTTTCCCAGTTCAGTAAACCCTAAACAATTTAAAATTGACTGAAACAACTAAAGTCTATCGGCAGTCACAGTCATCATCATGTGACAGTGTCACAGTCCATATTTCTGTATTTGTTTGGATGAAGGAAGCAGTGACATCGGTCATTCATAAAGCAGGAATGCAGGATATAATCGCACCCAATACTCGTGACAAGCGTCCTGATACTTCAATGTTTGAAGCCATGGAGGGGAAATTTTGAAAAGAATGTGCAGAGTAATTGGAATGGATTGCACCAAGAAAGTTATTCATTCCCTTCTAATGCTGTTCTTCATGTCTTGTGATATAATCTATGCACTTATGATGAGGATGATGATATATTGTGTGTATGTATATATGTGTATATATGTGTGTGTGTGTGTGTGTGTGTGTATATGTGTATATATATATATATATATATATATATATATATATATATATATATATATATATATATATATATATATATATATATACGCGCGCGCACACACACAGTGGGGAAAATAATTATTTGATCCCCGTACGTTTGCTCACTTACAAAGAAATCAAAGGTCTATCATTATTGTCATAGGTGTATTTTAAACGATAGAGACAGAATATCAACCAAAAATTCAGAAAAAAAAGCAATGACAGATGACACTGTCAGGTGGCACTGGCAGGCAGGAGGTGGCACTGATTGGCGTTGGCACTGGCAGGCATTGGCAGGTGGCACTGATTGGCACTGGCAGGTGGCACTGACAGATTTCACACTGAGCCGAGTGTAAACTGTGTGTAAAACTAACAGAGAGGAGCTGTCAGAATTGAGCTTAATGTTGGGGTGGGTGGGACCCAGCAGCTATCAAACAGCAGCCAATGATTGTTGGGGCGGCTGGGTCTCTCGCTCTCGTCAGTTTCACACACTCAGCGGCTCCATCAAGCGAGGGGAGAAGGAACGGCGGCCAGTGTTAAATATCGGTCTAATTTCGATAATCAGCCCATGCTGATTTATCAAAAATGGCCAAATATCGGCCGATATATGAGAAAAGTGAGGGATCAGCCCTGAACTACATGGGAGGAGCTGGTGAATGATCTTAAGGCAGTTGGGACCATAGTCATCAAACAAACCAGTGGTAACGCAATACGCCGCCATGGATTGAAAACCTGCAGAGTCTCCCTGCTCAAGAAGGCACATGTGCAGTCCTGTCTGAAGTTTGCCAGTGAACATCTAAATGATTCGGAGAAGGTGCTGTGGTAAGATGAGACCAAAATTTAGCTCTTTGGCACTAACTCGACTCGCCGTGTTCAGAGGAAGAAAAATGCTGATTATGACCCTAAGAACACCATCCCTACAGTCAAGCACAGAGGTGGAAACATTATGCTTTTGGAGCTGTTTCTCTGCTAAAGGTACAGGCCGACTTGAATTGAGGGACCATGTATTGTAAACTGTGGCCCGGAAGGGGGGGGGGGGGGATGTGGCATTTTGCTTGCCTTTATCCGGCCCTCGGGGCACTGTTCCTCCCACTGACGCCAAGGATGGGGCACTGTTCCTCCCACTGACGCCAAGGATGGGGCACTGTTCCTCCCACTGACGCCAAGGATGGGGCACTGTTCCTCCCACTGACGCCAAGGATGGGGCACTGTTCCTCCCACTGACGCCAAGGATGGGGCACTGTTCCTCCCACTGACGCCAAGGATGGGGATTGTTTACTCCCACTGGGCACAGTAGGCCCCCCTAAAGTCTGAAAGTCCGTAAGCTGGCCCTTTGTTAAGAAAGTTTGGAGACCTCTGGTTTCGTTTATTTTATGGAATCATGTATAACAACTCCCACACATTTAATGAATTGAATTATGTGACACACATGCACTATGCACTGCTGTCAGGCATTTCACAGAGCCTGCCTTCTGAACTACAGAGATGCTGAGAGGAGGGGTTTAAGGAGGCAGTCAGTACAGAAATCAGTTTGCAGGCAGCATGGTACCATGGGATATATAGTCCTTGGAAATTGAAAGTAAACAGCAGAGGAAAAGCTGCAAAGCATGCAGGGAGGAAGTTGTGGCCAGAAGACAGACAGCACTCACAGCATGAAGGGAGATTTTTAAGCTTATATTGGATTTTAAAATATTACTATTGTTTGTATTATTACAATGTTAATGTTGTAAAATGAAAGTGCTGTGACTACAGATCTTAATTTTTGATGGCTCTTTTCAGTTTTTCATTGTCTCTAATGCTGAAATTGATTATTACTCCAAATAATGCTCATTATAAGATAGTGAATTTAGTATGCGGTCTTTTTAATTAATTTACCCCTGGACTTAGATAGAGATATCTCTCTATCTGAGGTCCACGTGGAATCCCATAGCTTTATACCTTTTATACGGGATGTTTTGCCAACTCTTAGATGCCTTTCCTGCTGTCATCAGCATTTTTGAGAGGAAAAAAAAACACATGATGCATGAAACGCACTAAGGCAGCACTCACATTTTCACATGAACAAGCATTCCTGCTCATATTTCAGTTGAGCCATTTGCACGTGATTTTGCGTATGGCATAAGGCCAGTTTATTCATTTGAATGGGCTGCCTTATGCAGGTTTGTCGCCCAAAAAAATAGCTGCTGTTTCTTTTTGGGTGATAGGCTTCATGTGAGGTGTGTTTGCCACGCGATCCTGTCACATTGCGCATGGTGCAGCGCCTGCCACATAATTTGGAATTTTTACGATCCTGCCACAATTTCCAAATCATGAAGTGTGAATGAAGCCTCAGGCGCATTATGCACCTGGGCTGTAATTAATTTCATTGGCCAGAAAAATTTATTCTGGTCATTGAAATAATGTAATGCTCAAATGATAAACGTGCCTATCGTTAACGCTTGTTTAGATATGTTTGCACACGCCAAGCATTTTCTCTGCCAAAACACCGCTGCCCCTGGATGTGCTGGCAGTGGGAGGTTTTTTTTTGCCTCTAAACACCTATGTGTGTATGGATATATAGGCTAACATGCAGGAGCGTTTAGAGGCAGAAAACAACCACGTTAAACTGTCCAGTGTGTATGAGGCCTTTCTTGCAGCAATCTGACATAACCTTTTAAAGGGGAACTCTAGTGAGAGAGAAAACGTTTTTAATCCAGTTACATTTTCATTAAAGAAACTCATTGAATATATTTTTGTTGTAGCGCTAACATAGTTACCTACAGTGAGGGGGAAAAAAAGTATTTGATCCGCTGCTGATTTTGTACATTTGCCCACTGACAAAGAAATGATCAGTCTATAATTTAATGGTAGGTTTATTTTAACAGTGAGAGACAGAACAACAACGAAAATATCCAGAAAAAGACATTTCAAAAAAGTTATAAATTGATTTGCATTTTAATGAGTGTATAATAAGTATTTGATCCCGTCTCAAAACATGACTTAGTACTTGGTGGCAAAACCCCTTGTTGGCAATCAGAGGTCAGATGTTTCTTGTAGTTGGTCACCAGGTTTGCACATATCTCTGGAGGGTTTTTGTCCCACTCTTCTTTGCAGATCCTTTCCAAGTCATTAAGGTTTCAAGGTTGACGTTTAGTAGTTCGAACCTTCAGCTCCCTTCACGTAATTTCTATGGGATTAGGGTTTTAAGATTGGCTAGGCCACTCCAGGACCTTAATGTACTTCTTCTTGAGCCATTCCTTTGTTGCCTTGGCTGTGTGTTTTTGAGTCATTGTCATGCTGGAATACCCATCCACCACCCATTTTCAATGCCCTGGCTGAGGGAAGGAGGTTCTCACCCAAGATTTGACGATACATGACCCTGTGGTCCTTTTGATGCAGTGAAGTTGTCCTGTCCCCTTAGCAGAAAAACACCCCCAAAAAAGCATAATGTTTCCACCTCCATGTTTGATGGCAGTGATGGTGTTCTTGGGGTTATAGGCAGCATTCCACCTCCTACTCCAAACACAGTGAGTTGAGTTGCTGCCAAAGAGCTTGATTTTTGGCCTCATCTGACTACAACACTTTCACCCAGTTCTCCTCTGAATCAATCAGATATTCATTAGCAAACTTCAGACAGGCCTATATATGTGCTTTCTTGAGCAGGGGGTCCTTGTGGGCGCAGCAGGATTTCAGTCCTTCATGGTGTAGCGTGTTACCACTTGTTTTCTTGGTGACTTGGTCCTAGCTGCCTTGAGATCATTGACAAGATTCTCCCGCATAGTTCTGGACTGATTCCCCACATGCTCATGATCATTGAAACTCCACAAGGTGAGATCCAGTATGGAACCTCAGACAAGGAGATTGACAGTTTTATTGTGTGTCTTCTATTTGCGAATAATCGCACCATCTGTTGTCACCCCATTCCAGCCTTGTGTAGGTCTACAATCTTGTCCCTGACATCCTTGGACAGCCCTTTGGTCTTGGCAATGGTGGAGAGACTGGAATCTGATTGATGGTTGCTTCTGTGGACAGGTGTCTTTTATACAGGCAAGCTGAGATTAGGAGTAGAGGTCGACCGATATATCGGCCGGCCGATATATCGGCCGATATTTGGCGTTATTTACTTAATCGGCATCGGCCGATTGTGCTGATAAAAAAGGCCGATTGTAACTTCAGCCGTGACTTGCAAATGACTTCTGTAATAGAAGTTAATGCAAGTTGCCTTAAGTTATCTGTGAAGTTTTCTTCTCTCCTCCTCTGGGCAGCCTGCCAAATCTGATAAGATGATACATTTGTATCTTTCAGGTTCTTTTTATCAATAGACTGAACTCCGTGGAGAAGTTTTCAGTTTAACCATTTAAAGACTAAATCTTTTCTGACACTTGTTGCTTACAAGTAAAAATCCTGTATTTTCTGCTAGAAAATCACTTAGAACCCCCAAACATTATATATATTTTTTTAGCAGAGACCCTAGGGAATAAAATGGTGGTTGTTGCAATATTTTATGTCACACGGTATTTGCGCAGCGGTCTTTCAAACGCAATTTAAAAAAAAAAAAATACAGTAATGAATTAAAAAAAAAACCTAAGCAGTAAAGTAAGCCCATTTTTTTCGTCCAAAAGTTTTGATTACCTGTTTTTGTGTATTTAATATTTAAGATAGTTTTTTTTTTTTTTTTTTTTCGTTTTCTAAATTATACATACAAGTGAACTGATTGGAGGTTTGTTTTGTTTAATGTTTAAATGAAAAAAAATTTCTGTATTACTTAAGGTTGCTTTCACACTGGAGCGGGCATGCGTTGATGGTAAAACGCTGCTAGTTTTAGCGGCGCTTTACCGTCATTTTAGAGGCGCTATTCGGCTGCTAGCGGGGCGCTTATAACCCAGCTAGCGGCCGAGGAAGGGGTTAAATGCGCCCCTGAAGCGCCGCTGCCAAAACGCTTTGCAGGCGCTTCGGCAGCGGTGCACATTCATTTCAATGGGCAGGAGTGGTGGAGGAGCGGTATTGCACCGCTCCAAAGATGCCGTTTGCAGGACTTTTTTTTACATCCTGCCAGCGCATCGCCTCAGTGTGAAAGCACTCGGGATATCACACTGAGACTGCAGGGGAGCCGTTTTACAGGCACTTTACAGGCGCTATTTTTAGCCCAAAAGCACCTGAAAAACGCCCCAGTGTGAAAGGGGTCTAACTGTTAGATTTTATGAGATGAAGGGAAAAAAGAAAAAAAAAAATCGGCCAAATATATCGGCCCAAAAAAATCGGCATCACATATCGGCCATCGGCCACCGCGATTTCTAAATATCGGCATCGGCATCGGCCAGAGAAAAACCCATATCGGTCGACCTCTAATTAGGAGCACTCCCTTTGAGAGTAGGAGAGTTGGTGTCGCACTGATTGGAATGGTGCCATTGCTGTGACTTGTCGTGATTTGACCTGTCAAATCGCTCCAATGTGAATGAGGGCTAAGTGCTGAATCCTCTGCATTGTGTAAAAAGGCTGTTTGATACGGTCTTCTCTGATCTTCCCCTTCCCTTCATCTTCCACAGTCCCCAATCCATCTGCTGATAGTACAGAGTCTTGGGGGCACTCTGCACATGCTCGGTTTGGTGTGTATTGCTATTTTGTTTTTGTTTTTTTTTGTTTTTTGAGAGTGCATAAGATCAGAACAGGGCCAATCAACACTCTGCAGACAGAGGGTCAGGGGTCCTGCATCCTCATAGGACAGTCAGAGGAGAATGAAAACTCCCCCTACAAGCTTTAACCAGACACTGATAGAAGTCACAAGACTGTTATACTGCTGATGAGAAAAGGTATTTAGCAATTTATATTTACTAAAATAATTACATTTCCATGTTCTGTGTACTGTGGAAGACCGGGTATAGTGAATGCAGGGTCCTGGGTTTAGTAAAACTTTAAACCTTGTAGTGCATGGGTAGCCCCACTGCAAGGGAGCACAGGACGTTATCAGCTCACAAGATTCCTTGCAAGATCAACAGGTATTTTCTCAACTCAAGGGAGCATATTTACTTTCCCCGGAATTCAGTATATGTAGCTGAGAAACTATGTGGCCTCTTATGTTCACGACATGCATGCTTTGGAAGTGAACTTCTAGGCCTATTACATATTGTAATCTTACTTGTATGCCTTTTACTTATTAACCACTAGCCGACCAGCTGCCGGCTCGCCTGGGCAAATTGCCATAGCTGTATGTCACTCCTTTTTAAAAAGCCACAGCAGGCGCGAGCTCGCCGTGTGTCCCCGGAGTCAATGCTCGTGCCCGGCGGGCAAGATTACCTCCGTGCATCCACAATCGCTCGTGACAGAGTGAGAACTGGGATCTGTGTGTGTGTAAACACACAAATCCCGGTTCTCTCAGGGGAGAGGAGACAGATCGTGTGTTCACACTAAGCATGACCACGCAATTGTCAGTTAAAGCGACGCAGTGCCGTATCGCAAAAAATGGCCTGGTCAGGAAGGGGGCAAATCCTTCAGAGGCTGAAGGGGTTAGTTGGGGTAATGAGCTGAGCTGATTTGAGATGTGAGTGTGATGCCGCTATTCAGGGAGGCTGAAGTCACCACATCTCCAATGCAGGGACGGATATCATTGTCTGTCCTTAGGCCCCTTTCACACTGGGGCGGTTTGCAGGCGTTATTGCGCTAAAAATACCGCCTGCAAACCGCCCCTAAACAGCCTCCGCTGTTTGTTCAGTGTGAAAGCCCGAGGGCTTTCACACTGAAGCAGTGCGCTGGCAGGACAGTAAAAAAAGTCCTGCGAGCCGCATCTTTGGAGCGGTGAAGGAGCGGTGTGTTCACTGCTCCTAAACCGCTCCTGCCCATTGAAATCAATGGGACAGCGCGGCTATACCGCGGCTATAGCCGCGCTGTACGAGCGGTTTAAACCCTTTTTCGGCCACCAGCGGGGGTTAAAACTGCACCGCTAGCGGCCGAATACAGCCGCAAAAACAGCGCTAAAAATAGCACTGTTTTACCGTCAACGCCCCCACCCCAGTGTGAAAGGGGCCTTAATGCAGTTGGCAGTACAACCTCGCTGTGTTTCAGAAAAGCCACACACACTTTAAAATGGATGAGTCCAGCACTTTGGATGGGCTTCAAGGCTGGCCTACCCGGTTTAGCGTAGACTGGTTATTAGAGCACATTAGTCCTTCCCCTTTTTTTTTTTTTTTTTTTTCCCTTCATTCAACCATCAGTTTGAATGAAAAAATGATCCAATTCCCTCATCCACACATTCGAGGAGGATGGGGGAATCTCTCCCGCTGAGCTATTGTGTTCTGGTGGCTGGAGACTTCCCCCACTGCCAGAACACACTGATCAGCACTGCCGGTTGTATCCGGTGTTCTAGCGAATAGTGCCCTCCATCGAAAAGTGTCCACGCATGCGCAGCACAGAGGGGTACACTGAGGGGCGATATGGTGGCGTGACGTCACCATAGCGCCATAGCGCAGCATGTGTAAATCGTAGGAGGTATTTTTTAAATGAAAGATACCATTTGACAGGCAGAATTGAAAGCTATGCAAACAGCGGAGGGAGACCGTAGTTGTCAGATTGTGCCTCGCTGTTGCAGGGCGGGTTTACAGTGTGCTCAGGGTCGGGTTTTGCCTGTGTTGCAGGGTGGGTTTGCTGCATTGAACGGCGGTTTTTGCTAGTGTCTAAGAGCGGGTTGCAACACAGACAAACCCCGCCCTGCAACAGCGAGGCACAATCTGACAACTACGATCTCCCGCCGCTGTTTGCATAGCTTTCAATTCTGCCCGTCAAATGGTATCTGCCATCGAAAAAATCCCCCCCCTACGTTGTGTGCATGCGCTATGGTGACGTCACGCCAGCTAATCGGGAAATCGGCTGGAGTGGCCTGCCTTACTGTGCATGCGCAGGCACTTTTCGACGGAGGGCACTATTCGATAGAACACCAGCAGCACTGATCATGTGGAAGTTTTCCAGCAGGCTGGTTGTACAGAAGTCAGTAGATCAATATCTGTACAATCAGCCTGCCCACACATGGATCAAAATTTGACCAGTACCTGCTGATTTGGCCAAATTTCGATCGATCCATGTATGGCCTGCTTTGGGTATATCTCTTCTAAAACCACCATGACTGTGATCTTTTATTTGCTTTGAGGAGACTTATTATAAAAACTGGTAAGAAGGTAATAAACTGCCGTTTGATGGTAATTTGATATAACTGTGACTTGTACCCAAGTTTTCACCCTTTTTTATAAATTAAACAAAAGAAACAATAGAAGTCTTGCACAATGTAATTAGATCTCTACCTGAGAAGATGGCAGTAGACCAGGTAACCACAAATGTTTCAACAGCCGAAATTTGTGTGTATGTAAACATCCGTCCTAGTTTAATCATTTATCTGTTCATGTAATCACATATTGTCACAGAATACTTGACACCCTCATGTGACTGTGAGAGTCAATGGGAGGTTAGTACAGTTTTGTTTTTTATTTCGTTTTTTTTGGTACAAGACTTTTAACGGGCCTCTTTTCTGCATAGGACTTTTGGTACCTCCTGATTGAGGAGATGACCTTTTGGGTTCCAAATTCTGATAGAAAAGTCACATTCTGGTGTAGAAATTTGGTTAAAGACCCATTTGGAATTTAGGGGTAAACAAAATAATTTTTTTTTTTTTTTTTGTCAAAGCTTAATTGAACAAGCTGAAGTTTTTAAAGTGTTACTAAACCCAGGACCCTGCATTCACTATATCTGGTCTCCCACAGTACACAGAACATGGAAATGCAATTATTTTAGTAAATATAAATGGCTAAATACCTTTTTCTCATCAGCAGTATATAGCAGCCTTGTGATTTTCTATGAGTTCCTGGTGGAGCTCACTGCACTGAGCTGTCTCATGAGGCTGCAGGACCCCTGACCCTCGGTCTAGACAGTGCTGATTGGCCCTGCGCTGATCACATACACTCTCCCAAGAAAGGGGGGATAAAAAACCTCTCTAGCAATACATGCCAAACTGAGTATGTGCAGCCTGACTCCAAAGGCTTGGTCTTATCCGGACTTGTCAAGGGGGACAGTGCAGGGAGGGGAGGATCTGTGCATACAAGATCAAGCAGCCTTTTTACACAATGCAGAGGATTAACCCCTTAGGTTCCACAGTGAGTATAACGAGCATGCTTTACTGTATATACAGACTTATTTTACTGTTGTGGGTTTAGTAACATTTTAAGGCAGGTATACAGTATGTGTACATGTACTGCTTTGTCCTATATTCCTATGTGCTTTCTAAGCCTAGCTATGATGTTGAACAGGGTGCCCTCCCTCCCGCCCCCCATGACCGCTCGACGAAGTAGATCGTGTGTTAATAACCTGATTATCTTCCGCCCCACACACTTTCCTGAAACTAGCCAAGGCACGAGGAATGCAGAGAGATGGGAGGCCGATGTGCCTTTTCTCACTCTGCATTCCTCTTGCCTAGGGCAAGGCCTTGGAGCTGAAAATAGGCACCATGCCAGCTACGCTGTCCGATTGCTGCAGGGGAAGAAGGTTGTCCTGTCTGACCTCATAGCTCGGCTTACAAAGCACGTAGAAAATGTAGGTTAAAGTGCTTCATGTATGTCACCTGAGGGGCAGAATACTGAAAAAAAAACTGAAGTGAGAATTTCTTTAACTTCAGGTTTCATTTCTCTTTAAATAGTTAATTTGGACCAAGATGGCCCAGACAAACTATTACTAATGCATACGGCCGCTGTCATAAAATGTATCAGCTACACACAGTATTGTGATCTGTCAGGGATACAAGAACTTCCCATCCCATTACCGGAACAAAACTGAGGTGGGCTGAGCCCTGCTCAGCCATTCACAGGAAGCTTTGTATTTTGAATAATGAATACAAGGCTTCCTCTGGCTGAGGTGGGTGGATGACATCACAATCTCCACCTCAGCCAATCAGAGGAAGCCTTGTATTCATTAACCACTTGCCGACCTCCTCACTTACAAGTATGGCTGCAAAATGGAATTGCTGCCCTGGATCATGTATCTAAAACGTGATCCAGCACTTCCAGGTAGGGGGCGCGCGCCCACCACCCCGGCTGTGCTTTAGTCACAGCACAAGGCGATCAGTGTGTGTGTGTGTGTGTGTGTATATATATATATATATATATATATATATATATATAATGTATGTGATATACACACATACCCACACAGATGTGAACCTAGCCTTACATGACTGCTCTTTCTCTTGTGTAGGCCATTCTATGACCAATCATCTAGTAAAGAAATAGTTTGAGTTTTGTAAATTTGTTGTAAACATTTTTTTATATTTTCTGTAATGAAATATACAGTATAGAACTCTTAAAATTAACAACAAATGGGATTTTACTATGATTGTGCTTTTTTTTTTTTTTTTTTTTTTTTTTTTTTTTTCTACAATCTGTACAGGTATAAGTCTTGTGTGTTCATCGTGGCTTTGTATTACCAGTGTGTCTTGCAAGTCACTGGATCACTTCTGAGTCATTACTGGAGGAACCTGTTAAAGATGGGTGTGCCCACTTCATAGGTCACATTCTTCTGCCGTAGAAAATTCTAACCTACTGACCATTAATGCCACACCGTACCAAGAGAATCCATGACTTCAGGCTCATTTACACCACAATCCCTGGGTTCAGTGTGCAGCTTTGCATGCTCTTTTACATGCAGTTGAAATGCGTTTCCATCGTGTTTAGTTTGTGGTGCATTTTTTTATTATCGTCCTTTTTTTTTTTTTTTTTTTTTTTTTTAACAGCATGCTGTACTTTTTTTAATGCACATGTAAACTAGGCTAAATATATGCATTCTTTTGCATATCTTTACTGTGTAATCGAGCTCAAAGTTTGACGGTAGACAATTGCTTGACAGACTTGTGAGCGATCTTTTGTATAACATATTTCTCATTAAACAATAGCGGTTACTCTGCCACAGTCACATGTAAGAATCTCGAAAGCGTGCTTCCAGGTACAGGAAATACACATGTGTATTGTGAGTTAGATGATCAAGCTGAGCTCCAGGCAAATATACAAACACAAATGAAAGTAGCTTTATATTTCTTAAAGTGGTTGTAAAGATGTGGGGCCCACATGCGGACTGTTTGTCCATTTTTCGTCCATCCCTTGATGGATGAAAAACGGACATCAATGCATCTCTGTGGGAAAATGGATGATCATCCATTTACATCCGCTTTTGTCAACATCCGTTTTTTGGAACGGATCAAAGACCTATTTTTCTTCCGTTAAACGGATCGGAGGAAAAAATGGAACATACGTGTAAATTACATACCGTTTTTGCATGAAAACATGGCTCTGGGACTCTAGTGGTTAAGGACTGGAGGATGTAAAAAATGTATGTAAACTTTATTTGCTTTTTTCTTTGAACTGATGAAACGAATAGTTTGCATGTATGAAAGGAGCCTATTTGTTTTTTTTTTTTTTTCATCCTAATGTATTCCCTGCTTTAAGGTAAAAAACACCCCACTAATTTAATTGTTCACCCCCCCCCCCCCCCCCCCCTTCCCTAAAAAACACTTACCTAAGTCCTCCAATGATCCAGCACTGTCTCACCTGCAGCACCCTGCTCTCTCTCTTCCTGGGATCACCGGAGACAGTGAGAGCAGTGGGAGCCATAGGCTGTCAGTAAAATCCTGTAAGGAGGAAGCAAGGGCGTAGCTAAGCTGCACTGTGTGTGTCTGTGGATGCACACAGCCCAGCTCAGGAGTGCACCCACACAAGTGCCCCCTTAGTACACAGCCAGCAGAGAGAAGAGGAGCAGCAGGTAGTGCCAGCAGGGGACTCCAGAAGAGGAGGGAAGGGACTGCTCTATGCAATGCCATAGCACAGAGCAGGTAAATATAACTTCTTTTATGCTGCATAAAAAATTGCCTTTTTAGCATCAGTTTAATATACATAATTCATTGTTTTTAAAGGGTATCTCCACCTTTTGCACCTAAAGAAGAAAAAAAAATCCAAATCAATCCTTCCTAACAGCCTTCCTCGCTGTTTCTCTCCCGTGTGCATCTGCTTTTGTGTAACATTGTCCGGCGCCCACTGTTGCCTGTGTGCATCTTCCTATACTTTGAAACATCCGTACACAGCTCTGGAAGCTATGTAGATGTGTAATCTGTGCAATTGCTCCCGGCCATTAGTTAGCGCAGTCATGTGACAGCACTGACCAATGAGAGTCTCTTTTCTGAGACAAAAGAAGGAGCTCCTTGGTAAGTGCTGTCACATAAATTCCTAGCAGGCAATGCAAAGTGTCCACACAAACCCCTTCTTTTTTTTTTTTTTTTTTCTCCCCCACCCCCCCCTCCGAAATCTTCTCCATAGCACCCAGGAGCCCCAGAATCTGGGTATATGCTGTATGCAGGTTCCTACTTAGAGGTACAATTCATGTTTTGTTTGAAGGCAGCTAAAGCAAGTGGAATGTAATTTGGGAATCAGGTGGGGTCTGCATCACCTTGCTCCTTGACTTTGTATATGGTACTTGCCCAGATTCACACTGGACATGTATATCTCTGCCAGAAAACATAGTAAATCTGTTTCCCTGTGTTTCTCTTTCAGGATCCCTCGGTGACGCAGATTACTGCCAACAGCCATGGAGGTATTGAAGAGTTTAACCCCTTCACCGAAAGTTCACGGTTGGTGAGTATGAGTAATGCTGAACAACTCGTGATGTCAACAAGAGTGATATAACATTATCAAGTTTTTTAGTTTTGATGCACTTGTAAAAGGTAAAATGGTAAAAATGTGCCCCCCCCCCCCCCCCCCCTTTTTCTGCCTTGTCCAGTATTTTCCTTTCAATTTCCAGGCAGGAAAGGCTCAAGAGCTATACTATTACATAGGAGGGTTGGAAGAGGGAATCCCATTGGACATCTTCTTGTTCACTTACCGCATCTGTTAGATGTATAGAGTGATGGTCTTTGTGGGATGAAATCTGTGGATAACGGAGACGAGGATGACAAGGGACGTGACTGGAAGCTCTCTGGAGTCTGGTTTGCAGTGGTTGCTTAGAGAGCCTACCGGCAGTAGTGGGTCCCTTCTTTGTGGCTGCTGGATACCAAATTGGAAGTTCACAATAATTAACCTCCCTGGCGGTATGATTATTTCGGATTTTAGGTGCTGAAAGCGGTACCATTATTTTGCATGGAAATTTGGCGTTTTATATTGTAGGTCTGTAAATCTTAACAATAACACACTTAAATCTGTCCAAACCAGAGTCTAGTAGATATCCCGGGTATGATAAAGTTTGAAACACAAAAACATAAATTATAATATAATAAATAAAAATAAATAATTAAAAAAAATTTAAAAAAATAGTAATAAAATAAATTTCCCCACAATTCACTATCGCTCAATTCTGCAAGTGTTCTAATTTACTATCGCTGTTTTCTAGCTGGTCTAAAGCCACTTTTGACGTAAAGGGACACTTTTTGGTTGCTATGGACAATCTCCAGTTTCCAGGCAGAAAGAACAGTGTATATCATGTAAAACTGCATGCAGGGCATGGGCCAGAGCACTGGGGACAAAAGGGATGTGAAATCATTTCATACAGTACTGTACTCTGTAAGATTACAGTACTGTATGTGTTATGATTTTGACAGTTTTTTTGAATTTGCCGCCAGGCTCCGCCCCCGTGCGTCGCGACGCTCGCAGGGAACGGAGCCTGGCACGGAGAGGCTTCGGAGGAGGACGGAGCCCTCGGACACTGCGGGGGACATCGCAGGATCCCGGGGACAAGGTAAGTAACGCCGCCCCAGGATCCTGCAATGCGATCCCGAGTGTGGCTCGGGGTTACCGCTAATGGTACTGAATTTTAACCCCGAGCCACACTCGGGAATACCGCCAGGGAGGTTAAGTGATGCACAAACAGAAGCTTGATATGTGTGGTAAAAAAAAAACTCTAAAAGGATTTGTAATAAAAATGATTTGTTTTAATTTGTACTTTGGGTACTTTCATGAAGAGTCTTCTATGATACCACCATTAATGTTGATTGTAAGGTGGAGATTTAAAGCACAGTGGAGCCTAATCCTACAGTATGTTGGTCCCTAATCCTCTATCCTCTGTTTATTCTTTGCACTCAAAGAAAGTGAAAAATAGCTAGATGTGGAGAGTTGAAAGCAGCAATGACCCTCCGATACAAGTCATTTTTTTTTTTTTTTGAGAAGGGATTGAGGGCCAGTTCACACCAGATGCAGTTTTGTGCGCTTTTTTTCTGCACTAAAAATGCATGCACAGTGTTTTCCATGTATTCCAATGCCTCTAGTTTACACCAATGCAGTCAGTTCCAAACTAGAGGCATTGGAATACATGGAAAACACTGTGCATGCATTTTTAGGGCCAATTCACACCACAAAAATGCAGTCCGGATACGTTCCAGATTGATTTTTGCTTACATTTCACACCGCACGCAGTTCCAGTGCGTTTTTTGATACAATTTGCTATGTTCCAGTACAGTTCTGTGCATAAAAAAAAATGCAGCACGCTCTACTTTTTTTTTTTTTTTTCTGCATCGGAAACTGACTGCACTGGTGTGAACTAGAGCCTTTGGAGTACATGGAAAACACTGCATGCATTTTTAGTGCAGAAAAAAAGCGCACGGAACTGCATCTGGTGTGAGCTAGCACTTAAATACTTACTCGTTCAGATGCCTGTATTTATTTAAGAAAAATCTTTGAGACTTCCAAAACCGCTAGTTCCTTTCTTTTTAATGAACTTTACTTTTCAGTGGGCACAGTATATCCCATCAGACCTCGCTCTTCTATTGCAGTTTACCCCAGCTATTTTTAAAGAGGAATTCCAGGCATGGTATATTTTTACATAGTTTAGTTGATCCATCTTGCATCAATGTAACCATGTGTATACCATACCTGGCTGATGCCACTGGAAGCTGGAAATCACTGAAGTAGGCACTGCTACTCCAGCGATCTCCACTTGCTTCCGTGTCCCGTGCTGAGCAGCTGACTTACTGCATTGTAAACACAGGATGCTGGCCACTCAGAACGAGCATCATTTTCTGAATGCATTCCAAATATTCTCTGATTGGACGAGGTGGAGAGGTCGGGCAGCGATTTCACTCTCTCCATCTGGAGTAATATATATCCATTGTTACATTGGTCCAAGCTGAATCAATGTGACTATGTATAAAATATCCATATCTGGAATTATTCTTTTAAGATAATCTTTTAAGTCTGGCCAGGCCTGGGGGTCAGGGCTCCTCTTTAGGCTACATACCTTTTTTGTATAGATAAGCCTCCACATTTATGATGAAGATGAACCTGTGCTTTGTCCATGCAGGGTGTTTTTGTTTTTTGTTTTTTTGTTTTTTTCTTTGCTTTCCGTAAACCAACATAGCAAATGGGAGGCAAAGAAAGCTATGCTTGGCTAGAGAGGACTGCAATTAAATGAGCTGGCAGGGCACAACCAAGGCCTAGGGTCAACGGAGTAAGGCCAGGCATTCAGATTCTTAGCCAGTTGTTGCTTCTTTTCAAGGAACAATAGTCTCCTTATCATTGGTTCTGTTTTCTACATTTCCTGGTGCTAAGGATTATGTTCCTAAAAATGAACTAAAGGAGGTGAGAAATGTTACTGTATTTTATTTATATCCCTTCTATCACTTCCACTGGTGTTGCTGTTCTGTTTTCAGGCAGCGGGTTCATCTAAGTATAAAGGGTTTCCTGTTTCCTGTGGTCTTTTTTATCTAATGGGGTGTAAAAGAATCACATGCCGTTTCCATCAGAGTAGTGATGAAAATTTTTTGGTTCCAGTGATGAGCAGCACTGATCTCTTTAGAATGTATTGTGATGGCAGAAAAGAGTGTGTCTGCAGAAAAGCTGTGCTTGACAAAGCAGCACCAGGCCATATATACAATGTTATGGAAGGAAAGTGTTTGTCTTCAGCAGAGAAAGTTGTAGTAAAGGCTAAAGCCCCATACACACTATTAGATTTTTTGCAGATTTTTGTCTTCAGATTTACCAAAACCATGTAGTGCAAGGGCCTGCCTGATTGCATACAAATTGAAACTCTTAAGGTTTGACCTCCATATTATATGGTTTTGGTAAATCTGAAGACAAAAATCTGCAGAAAGTGGCTTCCCTGCCAGCAGAATACAACGATCACTGCTGGTGGCTTTAGCAGTGATCAGGTGAAAAAAGAGACAGATTGGTTATTCTGAAGTCAATCAATGGATCAGCTTCAATACAACCATAGAGGGATCCGGCCAACTTAAAGTGGTTGTAAACCCTCTTTTTTTTTATTTTTATTTTTTTATTTATTTTTAAATAAAAATAACATGCCTATACTTACCTGCTCCGTTCAATCCTCTTCTTCTGGGTTGCCCCGTCGGCGCTACAAGCCCCCCCTCTTCATTGGGTGCCCCCACAGAAAGCCATTTTCCATGGTGGCACCCATGCAGGCTTGCTCCTGAGTCCCGCTGCTGCGTTCATTGACACAGACAGCAGGACTCGGCCCCGCTCCTGTGTCACAGCTTTTGATTGACAGCAGCGGGAGTTAATGGATGCTGCTGCTACCAATCTGTCCAATGAGGAGTGCGACAGCGGCTGGGGCCAATACCCTTGTGCACATCACTGGATAGGATCAGGCCCAGGTAAGAAAAAGGGGGGGGGGGGGCTGGGGGGCACCTGCAGCACAGAAGATTTTTCACCTTCATGCAGGGTTTACAACCACTTTAAACAAGATCTGTGTACTTGCCCATGTTTAATCCAGTATGGATTGAAAAGGTAAGTACACCGAACCTTCCTTTTCTTATCGTACATCACGGGACACAGAGCCATAGTAGTTACTATGTGGGTTATAGGCCACCTTCAGATGATGGACACTGGCGCACCCTAAGACAGGAAGCTCACTCCCTATAAAACCCCTCCCACTACTGGGAGTACCTCAGTTTTTTCACCAGTGTCTAAGATGTTGGTCACGAGTAAAGATTTGCTATGCTGAGCTCCACTGGAGCAATCCTTGCTGGGGCTAACTTTGCAGCCGCATCCATTCAAAGTGTCTTTTTGGGCCAAATTGAATGGTACCCGGGCCTCGTGTCCAAAGAAAAAGGTTTTGCCTGTAATGCTTCTCTTTTTTGAGAGCTGGACCCCGGGATCCAGTACTTTGGTATTTTAAGCCATAAAGTTTTACTGACTGGGTGCTATTACAGGTTCAGGATTGTGGGTTCCCTGAGGGTCCCTGGTTCCTGAAGGTTTGTTAATGGAACCCACCGTGAAGGGTGAAGATTGGGTCTGTTGGTTTTACCACAGAAAACCCTGCGGTGGGAAAGGTAAGTGGAGTTTTTCCAAGGAATTTTTTAATTTTCTTATGAAATGTCTCCTTTAAAAAAGTAAATGTTGTCATTCCTAAGTGTCACCAGTGGGGGCTGTATGGAATACGTACCTTCTCATGCTTTGCTCAGAGATCACGCTGTGTCACAGAAGCAGCAGGCTTTTTTCTTCCGGCTAGCAGGCAGACCACCGGTAAGTTTGGGGGGTTTTGCTTCCACCAGGCACCCCCCACCTGGGCTGAGCTCTCCCCCTCTTGACAAGGCTGAGCATTAGGGGAGAGCTAAAAAACGATCGGCGATGCCGTTTTCTTTCACCGCCCCTACATGGTGGCGGCTTTCAGGTCTCCTCCACGCCATCCCTCCCTCACATACAAGCCGATCCCGTTGGATCGGAGGCTCACGCGGAAAAACTTTCTTTGAAAGAGAAGGGGGGATGCGATGGAGGGGGCGGGGCTTAGCGCGGCGTTGGTGTCCTCCAACGCCGGCGCGGGAGTGTGTTGTAAAAACTCCATTTGTGCTGACTGCAAGTTGTTGGAGTGACACAAGAGCTAAAAGGGGCATGAAAGAGGTTTGGTGACACAGGCATTTTCTATTTGACACATTTACTGTTTGCATCAGGCTGAGCATTAATAGCAGTGGCTGAACTATTGCTCAAGCAGTGGATACAATTTCTTCTGATAGAACCTCTGCTTTTGTGCATCGGGTTAAGGTCAGAAGGGGGGTTGAAACACCCCCAAAAAAGGGCTCAAAGAGTCTCCCTCAAGCTCTGAAAAGCCTACTCATCTCTACAATGGCATCCTCCCCTGAGAGGGGTTGGCTGGTCAGAGTGAGCATCAGGGTCATGAAATGTTTGCAACTGTTTTCAACACCTGCCCTGTTTATGTTACTAAAAAAGTATTTTTTCTTCAGCCATGATAGGATTGAAAAAAAAGGTTGGAGGCTTTAATCGCATCCCAGTGTGGGACAAAATGCGCCAGGTTCTCCTCCATTACCCAGGACCCTCAAACTGAGGAACTAGGGGCAGGAGAAGATGAATTCACCCAGGGGACCGTGGTGAGGCTAATGACTCCTCTTCTGAGGTGTTAAATGCGGGTGTACCCTTAACTGAGTGTTTGGGCTCGCTAAAGCCTCCTCAAGCTGTGCATACCTTTCCTGTCTATTCATTGCTGGAAAAGCTTTTTTGTTTGAGTGGATTACCCAGATAAGCAGTTTGTTTCACACTTTATCCTATGGTGGAGAAAATTCATTAAAAGTGGGGTATACCAGCAGTTAACGCAGCTATATCCTCTGGGAGTGGGAATAAGGTTTTGACTCGTCCAGCAGACAATGCTCACATGCTTAGGGATCTAAGGGATAAAAAGTTGGAATTCCTATTATTAAAAAAAAAAAAAAACACACTTTTCTCTGGCAGATTGAGTGTCACAGCCTGCACTGATAGTAATTGGTTAATCGTTGAGATACCAGTTTAAACAGGTGTTTTTAGGTTATCCTGCTCAGCAGGCTCAGGATCTGGCAAGCTACTAGCTGCTTTATGTTTGCAATAGTTGCGATCAGAGAATCTATCCTTTAGGCCTTGCGCCCTTCGCTAAGCACCATCCAAGAAGCTCCTTGCTAGTCTTCCTTTCGCGGTAGCTATTTGGGGATGATTTGGGTAATACATCCAAAGAAATTCTAGTGGAAAAAGTACCACTTTGCCATTTAAGAAAAGGAGTAAATGTATTTTCATTTTAACAAGCTTCTTCTCCTGTGCCAGGGGCATCAGCCTCCAGGCAGTCACAACAGCCTCCACCGTCAAGTTCTAAAGGTAATCCTCAAGGTCAATCCCAGGGACAGAAGAGGTCTTGGGGGAGGAAACCTACAAAATACTAAAGCCTCCTTATGAGGAGACCCCCCCCCCCCCCCCCCCCCCGCTCGCTTGAATAGGGGGAATTCTTCTGCAGTTCTCAAGGATCTGGCAGGAAGAGTGTCGAGACAGATGGGTGACTTAGTCAATAGCTCCAAGGTACAAACTGGAGTTACGAGAGTTCCTGTCTCCTCCTTTATCAGATCAAACGTTCCTAAGGATCCAGAGAAAGAGGTCTTTCTTTCAAGCATTGGACCATCTTTTGACAAAAAAAAAAATGATCATGGTGGTCCCCATGTAAGAGCAGAGGTTGGGGTTTGGTTCAAACCTTTTTTTCCAAAACCGAATGGACATTCTGGATCTCAAAAATCTAAATACAGTTCCTGAATATAACCACTCTTTATTCGTCAATCCAAACAGTTATCTCCATCCTACAAGTAGGAGAACTTCTGGCATCAATCGACATCAAAGATGCATACCTCCATGTGCCTATTTCCTTGCTCACTAGTAATATCTACTTTTACAAGGTAGAAAATCTTAATTTTCAGTGTGTAGCTCTGCTTTTCGGTCTAGCTACTGCACCTTGAGTGTTCTGGCCCCTCTTCTAGCCAGA
This sequence comes from Aquarana catesbeiana, assembly GCF_042186555.1. Classification (NCBI taxonomy): domain Eukaryota; kingdom Metazoa; phylum Chordata; class Amphibia; order Anura; family Ranidae; genus Aquarana; species Aquarana catesbeiana. The sequence continues at coordinate 113,505,256 of NC_133326.1, read as the reverse complement.
TTAAGGGCCCATGGTATAACAATTATGGTTTACTTAGATGATCTGTTCTTGATAGACCAGTGGGTAGCCCGCTTAGACCAAAGTATGGTCACCACATTCAACTACCTGGCATATCTAGGTCGGATTCTCAACCTAGAAGAAATCTTCTTCTTTAAAACCATGAAGGCTAAAATACTTGGGTCTGATCATAGATACACCCAGAAAAGGGTATTCTTGTCCCAGGCAAAGATCAGCGCCATAAAGAAACTGATTCAGGTGGTCAAAGCAAGATGAATTCTTCTATTCAGCTTTGCATTAGGTTATTGGCAAAGATGGTGGCTTCATTTGAGGCCATTCCTTATGCTCAGTTTCATTCGAGACTGCTGCAAAACAGTATCCTATCGGCTTGGAACAAAGGGTTCAAGCTATAGGTTCCCAATGTGTCTGACTCCAAAGCCTACGGCCACATCATCCTGAAAGCGCCCGATCTCATCAGATCTTGGAGGCTAAGCAGGGCCTGCATAAGAGACCGCCTGGAAATACCAGGTGCTGTAGGCTGGGTGCGCCGGAGCCTCAGTTTATGGTTAATAACCAAAAATCTGCAAAGGGGAAAATCCTTCCTTCAGTTAGCTGGGAAGTGGTAATAACACATGCCAACCTTTTTTGGGTTGGAGAGCCGTCCTGGAAGAGGCAACTGTCCAAGAGAAGTGACCCAGATCAGAAATGGCCTTGCTCATTAACATTCTAGAAATTCAGACAGAGCACCTGCTCCTGAGGGCCTGAATGTTCAGTTTACGGTATTGTCCTGCCAGGATTCAATCCAACAATGCCACAGCAATGGCCTATATTAATCACCAAGGGGGCACAAGAAGTTGTGCGGCCCAGAGAAAGGTGAATCATATCCTATCTTGGACAGAAAACAATGTACTTTCGCTATCGTCAGTCTTCATTCTAGGAATAGAAAATTGGCAGGCGGACTACTTGAGTCACCAGCAGTTGTTCCCCGATATCTATATGTCAAAGATGGGGGATCCCAGACATAGATCTGTTTGCGTCCAGGTTTAACAAAGAATTCACCAACTTTGTGTCAAGAACAAAGGATCTGCTAGAATGCGGAACAGATGCCTTGCTATTCCCGTGGAATCGGTTCTCGCTGATTTATGCATTCCCTCCTATTCTGCCTGCGTCCACGACTTCTTCACAGGATCAAGCAGAAAGGGAAGTCGTGATTCTTGTGGCCCAGGAAATCTTGGTATGCAGAGAATGTAAAGACGGCGGTAGGGGACCCATGGACCCTACTGCCACGGCCAGACCTTCTCTTGCAAGGTTCGGTATTCCATCCTACTTTGCAAACGCTAAATTTAACGGTTTGGCTATTGAGACCCACATTCTGGAGAAGCGTGGGCTGTCAGGTTCAGTGGAGTCTACTCTAGTTAATGCAAGGAACCCGGCCTCCAGAGTCATGTATTAGAGTCTGGAAGGCATATGTCTCCTGTTGTGAATCCAGGGGTTGGCATCCCAGGAAATATATCATATCATAGGTAGAATCCTTGACTTTCTACAGATGGGATTAGAAATAAAGCCGGTCTTGAGTACTATCAAGGACCAGGTTTCGGCCTTATCAGTATTTTTTTCAGCAACCACTTGCTTCACACTCTTTAGTTCGTAGCTTTATTCAGGGGGTAACGTGGCTTAAATCCTCCAGTTAAAGTGGTTGTAAACTCTCCCCCACAACTTTGTCCCATGTAAATAAGCATAAAAAAACCCTAATGAACACTGCTTGTAGATATCTCTTTACTTGCTTAGTATTGTTATCCTTTTTGTTCTTTAGAATGACATCACTGAGCATGCCCATATCTCCCCTGATTTACGGCACACTTTGTGTGCTTATTTGTCTATTATCAGGACTTCCTACAGCACAACACTGAAATCCCACGAGACTGCATAATCACTCAGAGCTTCCTACTATACCCCATGTGACCACGTGACATCACATGGAATGTAAACTTGGGCATCGGACAGCATTACTGCAGTCTTATCAGCTGAAGCTGATAAGACTGACATAGGCAAACACTAGATAATCGGCACAAGTAAATACTATGAAATAAAACAAGTCAGCTATAAGCAGGGTTGCCATAGAAACGTTAGATTGAGAAGGAGGCTTGGTTAACAGTACAATAAGTGCTCAATGTAGGGGCGGAAATACACTCTACTGTGGATTCAGAAAACAATACTTAAGATGGCGCTGCCTTACCCCTGGAAACAAGATTTTTAAAGTTTCTTTAAACAGTAAGTAATATGCGATATTTGGGCTGGATTACAGTCGCTATAGTTTGATAATTACTTATAATGGACTAAATGAAAAGAAGCATCAGCGTGGGAGAGTTTACTTCCTCTTTAAGTCACCCCTGAACCCTTGGGACTTGAATTTAGTCCTGTCGGCATTACAAAAACAGCCTTTTGAGCCAATACGACATATTCCCTTGATCCTTTTGACAAGGAAACTAGTTTTGCTGGTAGCCATATCTTCTGCAAGAACGGTATCCGAGTTGGCTGCTCTTTCTTGTAAAGAGCCATATTTAATTATTCACAAGGATAAGGTTGTATTGTGTCCTCATCCTAGTTAGAGTAGTCCTCGGGTAGTCTCAGGTTTTTATTTAAACCAGGATATTGTTCTACCTTCTTCCTTTTTTTTTTTTTTTTTTTTTTTTTTTTTTTTTCCCAGAACCCCGTTCTGCGGAAGAAAAGTCACTACATTCTCTTGATGTGAGAGCAGTCAAAATCTATTTAAGAACGACTGTTCAGATTTGAAAAACTAATGTTTTGTTTGTGTTGCCTTAAGGTCCTAAAAAAAGAGGACATGCAGCATTAAAATCTACTATTTCTAAATGGATTCGACAAGTGATTGTTCAAGCTTATGGTTTAAGGAGGAAAGTTCCACCTTTTCATATTAAAGCACACCCCACTAGGGCTGTCAGTGCTTCGTGGGGGTGCATCACCAAGCTTTCATGGTTCAAATCTGCAAGGCCTTCAACTTGGTCTTCGGTCCATACATTTACCAGATTTTATCAGGTGAATGTAAAAAGGCATGAGGATATCTACTTTGGGCGTAGTGTGCTGCAGGCAGCAGTATAACTCCTCTAGTCTCATGTTGCCCTAATTCTTTGTCTCCCTCCCCTCAGTTGGCATTGCTATGGGACATCCCACATAGTAACTACTATGGCTCTGTGTCCTGTGATGTACAATAAGAAATAGGCTTTTTATAACAGCTTACCTGTAACATCCTTTTCTTTGAAGTACATCAAGGGACATGGAGGTCCTGCACCTCTTTTTAGTATACACGTGTATTGCTTTGCTACAAAAACTGAGGTACTCCCAGTAGTGGGAGGGGTTATATAGGGAGTGGACTTCCGGTCTTGGGGTGTGCCAGTGTCCATCACCTGAAGGTGGCCTATAACCCACATAGTAACTACTATGGCTCTATGTCCCATGATGTACTTCAAAGAAAAGGATTTTACAGGTAAGCTGTTATAAAAATCCTATTTTTTTTTTTTTTTTAACTGGGTATGCAGTATACATGGGAGGAGTGGAGAGGGATCGTATTAGGCCTAATATAGCTATTCCTTATCTTCCACTTTAACTAACCTGCTTCTGTATGTGATATGCCCTTTGATTGTCAATGATAGCTTCTAAATCAAACTTGTCAGCTATGCAGGATTCCCTGTACGCTTTTTTGCATTACATTATTGGCCGCTAACCAGTGGTCCGTGGACCACTGGCAGTCCACGAGAAAATGTTGGTGGTGCCTAGTGTTTCTGCCGCAAATCAACATTGTGGGGAATTTATACCACCCAATGTTTTCAAAGTTTTTCTCAATGCGTGCTGACCACTAATAGTGTCCGTGCGCATTGATACCTGATGCCCCCTCTGTAGTTCTTGCTCCTGTGAACTCAGAGGGAGGCATCGGGAGTGGCACAGAGAGCAGGAGGTGAAGGAGGGGGACTTCCACTGACAGCGCTGATTACTGTTAAATTGATGTATATTCGATAAAAGAAAATTAACAAATTAATGGATTAGATCTTTACCGAATAATTGAGTTGTGTGTGTATATGTAAATATATAGATATAGATACATATAATATTTTAGTTATGGAAAAAGTGAAATTATATGGACACTTATACTTGTAAAGGTATACATATTGTTATAAGCTTCATAAGCATTCCTATGGAGAACCAAACGTGTTAATAATTAGGAATCTTGGGTTGGTTTCCCTCACCTCCCCCCATCACAGATGGAGAAGGAAGGATTCTTAAGATGTAAAAGTTTGTGTGTGTATATATGAGAATATAAGTTCTTTATATTACAATATTTCTTGAATAGGATATTAATAAGACCATTGGGTTTTCAATGAATATAAAATACCTACTGATTTATGTAGTATTTGATTTGGATGTTAAAGGAAACTTCTATTGTATACTTTAAATGGTTTCACACATTGTTCTTGCCCACTCCTCATTAATGCCAATGCATAGACTGAGCAACTCCCACCATTACATTAGGTGGTTAAAGCCCGCGGTTTCCGTAGAACTGCAAGACAAATGAGAACCTTAAACCAGCCATTTTAGGAGTCAGAGCTAGGAACAGAAGGACAGTTGGGCAGATTTGCTTCAGACACACTACGCGGAAGCCACACACACACACACACACACACACACACACACACACACCTGATTCAATCTTCATCTTAAGAATATAATGCATTATTAATGTTATTTTTACATTCTATATTTTGATAATTGTTCTCGTAATATTTTGCTATTTTATTATTAAATCAATTTTTGAGTTTTTACACAAGAACTGAACGGATTTTCTTGGATCTTTCCTCATCAATATAATTTACAGAATATCGATATTGATACCATAAAAACAGTATTTTAACAATTACAGACTGAGGGAGGAAGCACGAAGCTCAAACACATGGAAAGGCACAGAGAGCTGGAGCAGTGTGTGTGTGTGTGTGTGTGTGTATATATAAGGCATGTAAAATTCATGTTGGTTGTCCACGGGATTTCAAATTGTGAGTTTAGTGGTCCGTGAGGTCCACTAAACTCAGTGGTCAAAGGTTGGCGACCACTGCACTGCATAAGACACTAATTTGAACTACAGCTTTATGTTTTGAATATAAACTCCAGTGGTGCAGCCAAACCAATGTCCGATACTGTAAGGCCTCGTTCACACCTATGCATTTTAGGTGCGGCACATTAAAAAAAATTTTAAAAAATTCTGGTAGCTGCATTTTTTTGATGCGCTTTCATGAAAACGTGTGTTAAGTAGAATTCAATGGTAATGCACCTAAAACACACTGCACAGATGTGAACCAGCCCTTAGGATGGATATATATATATATATATATATATATATATATATATATATATATATATATATATATATATATATATATATATATATATATATATATATATATATATATATATATATATATATATTTTTTTTTTTTTTAATTTATTGCAACACGTCAAAACTCCGTTTATCAGCCTCCTCTCCCCCTTCGGTGCCACATTTGGCACCTTTCCGAGAGGGTGGGAGGAGCGGGTACCTGTTTTTGACAGGTACCGGTCCCCACTTCTGAGAGATCTCTCTGCTGCGAGATCACTCAGAAGTTCAGCCCCCCTTCCCCACCCCTTCCACCCGCCGCCGGGACATTCAGAATGCGCAGTGCGCTTCCTGCATGCGCAGTAGGGAACTGGCTGTGAGGCCAAAAGGCTTCACTGCCAGGTCCCCTTACTACGAATAGCAGCGGCAGCACCCAAGAGCCGATTAACACATTGGCTGGGGTGCCAACATCGCTGCATTTCAGGACAGGTAAGTGTCCTAATATTAAAAGTCAAAACCTGGTATTGGGTGAAGCTTTGTCACGGTGTAGAGCCCCCCGTAGTGAACATAAACACATGCGCATTCTATAAACTTGACTGTATAGCAGCAAGAGCTTTTGAGGACTGCATGCATTTTAGGCACAGTGTGAGCCTAACACATGCGAGTCTACAATAAGGTAGGTAATGAGCAAATTAATTCACTAAACCAGTCATTTATTTTTCCTGACTTTATCCGCATCAGAAACATGGTTTATAGGTCCAGATAGTAGAGTTAAGAGATAACCTGTGGAGCTTGCTGATGAGATTTTTTTTTTTTCTCTACAGACAACCAATCAGAAGACGGTTCCAGTGCAACCTGTGATGCCTTCCCAGCCAGCTGTTATTCAGCCATCCATAGAACCATCACCACAGGTAAATGTGTATTACTGTTATAGAGCATGTACCATGACTAGCTGCCAGTGAGCCCTGCCTGATTCTACAGAATTCTTCTGAAATGGCAGTGTGCTTGTACATGACTACTGACCACCAAAACTTTAATATGCAATATAAACAGTCCAGGTAAGTGAGGCATTTAGATAACTAGATTATTTACATTGTACATTCCAGTGTCAGCTGTCACTGGTTCTGTACAGCAAAGCTGCAGGAATTCTGCAGGACATGAGATCAGAGCTAGGAGGGGGAGCAGCTGTTGTCTAGAGCAGAAAACCTCTGACACTCCCAGAAGTGTCAGACTGTAAAAAATAGAGCTTCATCCATGAATACAGAAGAGAAAAATCCCTGTTTATTGGAACACTGTGAAAAGAGACATGTCTGAGTGCTGGAGGCACAAATCTCCAGTGTGCCACCACCATAGGGCATTTTAGCCCTTGCTGCATCGCAGTAGTACATTAACCAAATAAGACACCCACATTTATTATGGTTTATGCTAGAGGTCGACCGACATGGGTTTTTCTCTGGCCGATGCCGATATTTAGAAATCGCGGTGGCCGATATGTGATGCCGATTTTTTTTTTTTTTTTTTTTTTTTTTTTTTTTTTTTTTTTTTTTTTTTTTTCCCTTCATCTCATAAAATCTAACAGTTGGACCCCTTTCACACTGGGGCGTTTTTCAGGTGTCTTTGGGCTAAAAATAGCACCTGTAAAGTGCCTGTAAAACGGCTCCCCTGCAAGCTCAGTGTGATATCCCGAGTGCTTTCACACTGAAGCGATGCGATCCTGCAAGCAGCATCTTTGGAGCGGTGTATACCACCGCTCCTGCTCATTGAAATGAATGCGCACCGCTGCCGAAGCGCCTGCAAAGCGTTTCGGCAGCAGCGCTTCAGGGGCGCATTTAAACCCTTCCTCGGCTGCTAGCTGGGTTATAAGCGCCCCGCTAGCAGCGGAATAGCGCAGCTAAAATGACGGTAAAGCGCCGCTAAAACTAGCAGTGTTTTACCGTCAACGCATGCCCGCTCCAGTGTGAAAGCAACCTTAAGTGATACAGAAAATTTTTTTACATTTAAACATTTATTAAACAAAACAAACCTCCAATCAGTTCACTTGTATGTAGAATTTAGATAAAAAAATTTTTTTTTAAAACTATATCTTAAATATTAAATACACAAAAACAGGTAATCAGAACTTTTGGATGAAAAAAAAATGGGCTAACTTTACTGCTTTTAGTTTTTTTTTTTTTTTTTTTTTTTTTTTAATTTATTAGTGTATTTTTTCAAAAAATATTGCATTTGAAAGACCGCTGCGCAAATACCGTGTGACATAAAATATTGCAACAACCGCTATTTTATTCCCTAGAGTCTCTGCTAAAAATTATATATATATAGGAGAGAAGTTGCTTCACAGAAGATTACAATCAACTTGTATTGACTTCTATTACAGAAGTCATTTGCAAGTCCGCTGATATCGGCCTCTTTTTTTATTAGCCGATGACGATTAAGTAAAAAACACCAAATATCGGCCGACCTCTAGTTTATGCATTCTGACTGCATTACAGTAATATGTATATGAAGATTTTGTTCACCTTGAAAGCCTATCTCCTCCCTTGTAGTGGGGCTGCCCCTGTACTGCGAGGGTCAAATACGTGTTTTAAGTCTATAGTGTCGGAAAAAGCACATTTTTTATCCTAATCCACAGGAGCAGGTGTTCTCCCATCTACATTCCGACTTGTTGGCTGTCCCTCGGCATCCTCAAGTCTAATGCAGGGCTATGGGCCCCCCCACATTTGAGTTGATGACGTCAGAGGACATGTGGCTGCCAGACTGCCATAGGGCAGAAGAGGCTGTGGGCACCGGTCTAGTAGCCTGGTAGGGAGTCTGTGGGAGTGGAGTGTCAGGGAATTAAAAGTACTTATCTTATCTTAATCTTGCAGTGCAGGACACAGCCTGGATACTCTAAGGCCTGATTCAGACCTATGCATTTTTAGTGCTTTTTGCCTTTTGCAGATTTGCATTACAGAACGTGTTCCATAGTAAAACATGTTAAATGGACTGTAGTGCAAATCTGTAAAAAGCACTAAAATGCATAGGTGTGAATCAGGCCTTAGACCCTGGGTTATAGGCTGCTACTTTCAGGTGATTGGACACTGACAAAGCTTTTGGACTTGCCCCATTTGGGCAGACCCCTATAACTCTACTTCATGAGACCTCAGTTTTTTGGTAGTGGATACTAGCAAAGGGGATTCCTTTATGGAGATGTTTCTATGCCTACTAGTTCTTGTTTTCTTTGAATGCTTCAGTCAACCTCTTCACTGCCTTCTACTACAACAATAAAACGCAGACACTGGATTTTTCTTGGGTGCTCACCCTGGCATTCAGTGCAATGTGTGTAGTTAGCTGCAGGGTGCTATACTGGTCCAAGGCTGTGATCCATTCCTTGGATTCCCAGACCCTGAAGACACCTCCAGGGGTAAGTCCGTGTGACAGATGAAGCCTGGACTTATACAGGTACCAGTGACGCAGAAAGGTTGTACTATTACTGAAGCCCTGAAGCAAGTAAAATTTTTTATCATCTCTACTACTTGCAAGATACTTTATTAGTGTCTCCTGAATAGCATTTGTTAAATTAATAAACTACCAGGAACCTGTACATTGTGTGTGATTTTATTCACTTGTTAAGTGTTCAAACTTTCAAAGTGGCAGTAAATTTTCCACCATTCGGAGTTTAGTCTTAGGTGGATGATCAGGCATTACATCATACCACAGGTTGCACTGTTTCCACCAATTTCCGCCCAGAGCTCCTATAAGGTACTGAAGCACTTCCTCCCGCCCTTTTGTCACAAGCACTTCCCTAGAGGACCTGGGTTGCTGTGTATTCCCCTCTGGGCGCAGAAAGTGGAACTACTTCCCTTTAGAAGAGGTAGACATGGAAAACATGAAAAGACCTGGAGGTGGTTTTAGAAGGCTTCAGTACTCTGGTCATAAATGAACGTTAAACCCTTGCAGTACAAGGCAGTCCCACCGCATGGGAAGGTTTTTGTTTTTTGCCGTGATTCGGCTTTAAAGAGGAGCTTTAGTGTGGCCGAGGGATGGCAGCTCTTGTCCGTTATGGCAAAACTACATTTTGGTTTGCCCCCTAGTGCTGATAGTTCTGTGATCCCATTGCTGTTCTGTCCCCTGTTAATGCCATCTTTTCCTCTGCTACTCCAAGTACCTTTTTTCTTTTCATTGTTTCGGTGGGCAGTGGTGATGTGATGTAACTCCTACCCATGCATGCTGGCTTTGCATCGTTCCAGCACCCAGCTACATTGTCAGCATTTTACAGATGTCAGGAGTGAACACTGCATGTCTCTCTTCTCTCTAATTCTATCATATTGCCTTGGTGCATGTCTCTTCTACCAAGAAACTCCTATCGATCTATATAAGTTTTTTTTTATAAGAGTAACTCCACTTTGCATGGTGTGGTTTTTATTTATTTATTTTCAATAAATCTTATCTGGGGGATCTAAGTACTTTGCAAGGATTTTAACAAATTGTGTAGCAGGTTCCTACCTGTTTCTGTTCTTAGGAAAAATCTGTATGTTTCCTTGTCTCTTCAATATAATCAGCTGATGCAGTTAAGCATTCTAATGAGGAAAGCTGCAGTCTCTGCATCCCTTTAGAAGTAATTTAACCCTTGGGGAGTATCTTGCCAAAAATATATTTCCTATTGCAGAGGAAGCCTAAAAATATACTTGTATCTTAACCCAGACCAGCATGCAATCACACAAGCAGGAAATTACATTTCTGGGGAAGTTCTGTACTCCAGGTTGCCAAATTGCATTGAATTTCGCAGAAAAATACAGCAGAGAAGAATAAAAAGGAAATGTAATGTTTAACCTCTTCACGTCAACATTAAGCAAATATGCTGCTTCTCGTAGGTGGATCCTCATGCCGAGCGTATTTGCGTACCAAAATGTACACAAACCTGTGCTGAGAATGCAGGCTTCCGGCACCTAACAGAGCGCTTTCAGATCATGTGACCGCTGTGACAGCCAATCATGGCGGTCACATGATCATAAACCCCGGTCCACCTCCCAGCATCAGAAAACCCGTAAACGCCCAGAGGTGCCTGCGTTAAGGATTAATAGCATTCTGTTAGAATATGGCTTGTATAGCAATTGTATGACCTATCCCAACGCACCTTCAGTGTCACTTACAATTCTACTTCCTCCACTCCTCTTCCCTTCTCTGTCGGGGTCCCCCATGGTTCTGTTCTTGGACCTCTTTTTTTTTTCAATCTACACCTCTTCCCTGGGTCAGCTGATAGCCTCTCGTGATTTTCAATATCATTTCTACGCTGACGACACACAAATCTATCTCCCCACCCCTCAACTCGCTCCATCAGCCTCCTCACGCATCATTAACTTATTAACAGGCATATCTGTATGACTGTCACACCACTTCCTCAAACTCAACTTGTCCAAAACCGAGCTTATAATATTTCCTCCCCCATGTGCCTCTTCCCCTGACTTGTCTGTCAAGAGCAATGGCACAACCATCCACCCATCCACACATGTCAGGGTGTTAGGTGTTATCCTGGATTCTGAACTCTCCTTTCCGCCCCACATCCAATCACTTTCCAAAGCTTGCCTCCTCGACCTCCGCAACATCTCTAAACTACGTCCCTTTCTAATCAGTGAAACCACAAAGCTCCTGATTCACTCCCTGGTTATCTCTTGCCTCGACTACTGCAACTCCCTCCTCATTGGCTTACCTTTAAATAGACTATCCCCCCTTCAGTCCATCATGAATGCTGCTCCCAGACTCATCCACCTTACAAACCGCTCAGTGTCGGCTACCCCTCTCTGCCAATCCCTCCATTGGCTGTCACTCGCCCAACGAATTAAATTCAAAATACTAACAATAAGTTACAAAGCCATCCACAACTCTGCCCCCAGCTACATCACTAGCCTAGTCTCAAAATACCAACCTAATCACCCTCTTCGTTCCTCCCAAGACCTCCCGCTCTCTAGCTCCCTCATTACCTCCTCCCATATCCGCCTCCAGGACTTCTCCCGAGCCTCGCCCATCCTCTGGAATTCCCTATCCCAATCTGTCAGACTGTCTCCAAATTTATCCACTTTTAGGCGATCCCTGAAAACTTTCCTCTTCAGAGAAGCCTATCCTGCCTCCATCTAACAACTGCACTATTTTCTCTATGAACTCATCCCCCACAGCTATTACCCTTTTGTATAACTTGACCCTCCCTCCTAGATTGTAAGCTCTAACGAGCAGGGCCCTCTGATTCCTCCTGTATTGAATTGTATTGTAATTGTACTGTCTGCCCTTATGTTGTAAAGCTCTGCGTAAACTGTCGGCGCTATATAAATCCTGTAATAATAATAATTATATGATCGAATATATGTATGTGTGTATCTATCTATCTATCTATCTATCTATCTATCTATCTATCTATCTATCTATCTATCTCTATCATTCAATCAGCATTCATCTGTCCCTGATCTAACTTCAGAAAAGGGAAACCATATTTATTTCTACAGGCTACTGTACTTTGGAGATCATTGATGACCTTTACACTGTTTTATTGAATCAGTCTGGAAGTGTTTCAAAACTTTGAAAATGAATAAGGGGAAATTGCTTACTTTTCCCTCTAATATTTGTTCATGTGTTTATCTCTATAGGCCGTAGCAATGGCTGCACAAGCTGGCCTCCTTCAGCAACAGGAAGAATTGGACAAGAAAGCAGCTGAAATTGAGAGGAAGGAGAAGGAAATGAGGAATGTAAATATTAACTGTAAGTACACTTTGTATTATTTTAGTCTTTTAGGCATGGTTGTATTTTGTAGGCAGTGTTTCTGTGAATATCTGTGTTTGAATATTCACAAGGCATGCAAAGATCAGTTGGTATTCCCATCAAAACATCATCAGCTTGGTGTCAGTAATTGACCAGTTCTGCATCTAAATCAAACTGACCCTTAATTGCGAGACCATTTTTCCTGAATATACCTGAAAACATGTTGATTCTGAGTCTGAAGCTCTTTTACAACAGTCCTTTTGCTTAGGCCCCATTCACACCTGAGCGTTTTGAAGCCTGAAGCTACAAAACGCTGGAGAACAACTGCGGCAAGTGCTGGCAAGCAGTTAAAGGAATGAGATCAGAGCAGAAAAAAATCCATGATCATGTAATCAGTCTTATGTTTGTGTGCCCTTTATAGGTAGAATAGCAAATTTCTTGTCCAAGAGATGGTTTGTAAGGTTACACTTCCTGCTGCATAGCACTCTATTCACTGCAGAGGAATGGAGTGTGGGCAGAGATAACACAATTCCATTCCTCTCCTTTCAACACCCCCATGAAGGTTCAGAAACACCTACAGTAACCCTAGGGCCCGACTACATCAACTCTCAGAGTTGCTACAAGTGACTCCCATAGCATCAGATTAGGCAACCCGTCAGAATGTGTAACGGAAGTGACGTTCCGTCGCTGCCATCTTGCTACACCCTGTACCCGTCCACAGTAAGGATACAGTGAGAAGGGGGCAAGCGGACATATTGTTACATCCACCAGAGTTTTGCATTTAACACTTATTTATAATAGTAAACTGAGTCTATATAGTGAAATACAGTACTTAGAACTCCGTCTGACTGTTTAGATGTTGAATTTTAAAAGCAGCAGCAAGCCTGCTCATCTCACAGGTTTACTAATCTGACAGAAGTTCACTGCTTTTAAAATTCAACATCTAAACATTCAGACGGAGTTCTAAGTACTGTATTTCACTATATAAACTCAGTTTACTCTAATAAAAAAGTGTAAAATGCAAAACTCCGGTGGGTGTAACAATATGTCCGCTTGCCTCCTTTTCACTGTATCCTTACTGTGGACGGGTGCGGGGTGTAGCAAGATGGCGGCGACTAAAACCTCCCTTCCGTTACACATTCTGACGGATGCCTGCCAATCAGTGATGCCCACCAGTACTATCCATTAGTGTACATCCGTGCCGCCTATCAGTGCCTCCTATGTGTACCCATCAGTGCCGCATATTGGTGCCCATCATCAGTGCTTATCAGTGCCCGTCAGTGCAACCCCATCAGTGAAGGAAAAAACTTACTTATTTACAAAGTTTTGTAACAGAAACAAAAAAAAAAACAACTTTTTTTTTTCAAAATTTTCGGTCTTTTTTTTTATTTGTTTAGCAGAAAATAAAAATCCTAGAGGTGATCCAAAAGAAAGCTCTATTTATGGGAACAAAATTATAAAAATTTAGTTTGGGTACAGTGATGGATGACCGCGCAATTGTCATTCAAATTGCGACTGCGCTGAAAATTGGTCTGGGCAGGAAGGTGTATAAGTGCCCAGTATTGAAGTGGCTAGAGTATAACTAAAAGCAAAACCTTCCTTCCTTCCAATTTTTTTTTTTCCGTTTTGTGATGGATTGGAACACCTATTAGGTGTTTGTTGCGGTCTGTGCCCCCGTTACCATTAAAAGTAAAAGAAAATTCCAAATTTTGGGTTGTCCCCGAAAAAGTAATAGAGGGAAATCTTCCAATGGGGACACTAGTTCTGGTGACCTGGGGGTCCCCAAAGGATTCTTTTAATTTGCAGGGATTTCCTCTCGCCTGTTTTGACTCACATGTAGTGAAGGTAAATCTGCCCTATGAGACTCAAATGGCAAAAAAATTATAGGTTTTAACCCTTTTACTCTATCTTAAATAAAAAACGTTTTTTGCTTTTGCCTTTAGTTCTATTTTACAAGTGCAATTGCAGCCAAATCTTTTCTTTGTTCTGATAAGAGTTTATTTGCTGTCTGTGTTCCTGTTAGGGAAATGCACCCTCTTTATTTGTCTTCATCACGATTATCACAGAGTGAAAGCAAATTCCATATTTTGAGTTGTCACCACTCAGGAGTAGAGGGAATATCTTCCAATTTGGACGCTAGTTCTGGGGACAACCAGGTATTCCCTCACTTCCTGTTGTCGCTATGGGAAGTGAAGGGAAATCTTAGTAGTGGGGTAGAGTTGGGGAAAAAAAAACAGGGCTATAACTTTTACGAACTCTAAAATATGGGGGGGGGGGGTAGTTTGGGCTTTTGGTTCAGTTTAAATAAATATAGAGGTAGTCATTGCTGACCTCCTAGATGAAGTGGTGTGCAGGTTAAGTATTGTGTGCTTACTGCATGCTTGTTCTGACCTTGACACTTAATAACCATACTTTTTTTATATAAGAATTCCTTTTTTTTTTTTTTTTTTTTTTTTTATTTTACTACCACAAAGCTTCTAGCTAAACTCCCAGATACAAGCTCTTCCGCCTATGATCTCCCAATGAAGGATAGATAATAATGCTAATTTACCATACAAACAGATTGTGATTTTTTTTTTATATATTTATTTATTTATTTTAGACAAATGGTTATCCTTGCAATCCACTTTAAGTAATCACTCAATCCTCATATGTTCCTTAGCAGTTCCCTACCATGTTTCTGACAACTTTGTCATAGACATTCCCTGTAAATTATTTAATTTGTCTGGTTTTAGAAGTAAAATCCTGCATTGTAAAAAAACTCCACAGCTCCGTTAGGGTAACCATGCCACACTAGTTTAGTTTAACATTTGATACTTATTAATTTTACCATTATACCCATGTATCTAAACTTAAATCTTAAAGCGGAGCTCCACCCAAAGGTAAAGCTCCGCTTGTTCGCACGTCCGTCCCCCCCCCCCCCCCCCCCCCCCCCACGGTCACATTTTGGCACTTTTTTGGGGGGGGGGGGGGGCGCGTGGGTACCTGGTTTTCACAGGTACCCACTCTCACTTCCTGATGAGATCACCACACAGTGATCTGTGTCATGTCCGGCCCCTCCTGATCCCCCACCCCACCCCCGCTGCCTTCTGGGACCTGTGTGTGTCCCACAAGACGACGGGACCATACCGAAAAGTGCAGCGTGACTCGCGTATGCGCAGTAGGAAAGCGGCTGCCGGTTTCTCTTACTTGCAATGCCAGCGCATGCACCTGAAGACGATGGGACAAATCGGCCTGGGGTGCCGGCATCACGGGATCCCTGGTGGCCTTATATTAAAAGTTAGCAGCTATAGTATTTGTAGCTGCTGACTTAAAAAATTTTTTTTTTTTTTTTTCAGGCTGGAACTCCTCTTTTAATAACCTTTTACTACACTGTCAGTAATTTGCTTATGTTGGCATACCAAGAACAAAGTACAAATTAAATTCTGTAATGTTGATGATATTGATGTCGCTACAATCACGTTTTGTAATGTGCCAGTATGTATGCTGTGCGCTTTAATAAAAGGTATTTTTGAATAATAAAACAATAACTTGCATTTAGACCCCTTTCACACTGGAGGCGTTTTTCTAAAAATAGCATCTGAAAAAAGCCACATCTGAAATCCCAGTGTGAAAGCCCGAGAGCTTTCACACTGGGGCGCTGCGGTGGCAGGACGTAAAAAAAAAGTCCTGCAAGCAACTTCTTTGAGGTGCTTTAGGAGCGGTGTATACACCGCTCCTAAAGCGCCCCTGCCCATTGAAATCAATGGGCAGCGCCTGCAGAGCGCCTGGGCAGCGGCGCTTTGCGGGTGTTTTTTCCTTTATTCGCCCACTAGCGGGGGTTGAAAGCGCCCCGCTAGTGCCTGAAAAGCGCCTCAAAAACTACGTTAAAGCACCGCTAGTTGTAGCAATGCCCGGGCGCTGGCAGTGTGAAAGGACTCTAAATATTCTATGTGAACAAAGGAATGAATTACTCAGCTTTATCTGGAATGTCTAGTCTGTGACCAATAGTGTAAATTGCTTGCCTTAATATTTGACATTCCATTGTGGACTACAGAGCTGTGCTAATCTTAGCGCTGTGAGCCTGAACTGTTGAATTTGTTATCTGCTGTCTTTCTGTTATGTTTTTTCAGTAATATGGCATTGGAGCCATAGCTGAAAGAGCCAAAAGAGATTGGAATATGCTCTAATGTTTCCTCGTCTATGCTCAGACATATGATTACTTTAATCCCTTGCCATCTATGTAAAGCATTTGTGCGGCAGCAAAAGGGGTAAGCTTTAATGCCCACACACTGCACATATGCATCTTTGGGTAACTAGGCTTTCTGTGCTCACTGTGTTTCCTGACGGCTTTCTGCTAATTTTCCCACTAGGACTGGCTCCCGATCATGTGACAGCCAATCGGTCGCATGGTCGACCAGTCCCTACCACCCCTGTGTGTAAAGACCCTTTATTATGTAAATGTAAATTTTCTCTTGATTTCTTTCTGATCCCTGAAAGTAAAAATTTGTGCCAATAAAGACAATACTTGCTTTTTTTTTCTGCAGTAAGACAGAATAACTGGCCCCCTCTACCTGCAAAGTGCCCGATCAAGCCTTGCTTCTACCAGGACTTCTCTGCAGACATCCCAGCAGATTATCAACGCGTCTGTAAAATGCTTTACTACCTATGGATGTGTAAGTATTTAGAATTTGAGTAGTTAAAGTTGTTCGAAAAGTTAAAGGTTTTTGTTTTTTTACCTTGATGCATTCTATGCATCAAGGTAAAAAAACCTTCCGTATGCAGCTTCACCCGCAGTCCCCACCCCCAATACTTACCTGAGCCCGATCGCGATCCAGCAATGTGCGCAAGAGTGACTGCTCTCTCAGCTCTCTCCCTCCTCATTAGCTGAAATCCCAAGCAAAGTTGTCAACACTGTGTCTGGTGGACTGCAGAAGTCTACTTATTCTCTATCCCTCTCTGTCCCACTGCATGTGGATGCATTGATTTTTTCCCAGCAAAACCGTGATCCTGCCCAGAGTCTTTAGAGAAAGAGCTCTTGGGAGATGTAGTTCTTGGGGGTGTGCCTGTGTCAATGTCTCCTAGCAGCTGCCTCTGCAAAAATGTTTAAAAACCTATTGATGATGTCACTAAACAAAAAAGGTAAAAGAATAATGATGGTGGGACATTTTTTTGAGGGGATGTATGTGGGTAAATTTGGGTAATGTTTAAACATACAGTTAAAATGGGCATTTTAATGATCAATTTCCTGATACAGTGGGGCAAAAAAGTATTTAGTCAGCCACCAATTGTGCAAGTTCTCCCACTTAAAAAGATGAGAGAGGCCTGTAATTGTCATCATAGGTATACCTCAACTATGAGAGACAAAATGTGGAAACACATTCAGACAATCTCATTGTCTGATTTTTGAAAGAATTTATTTGCAAATTATGGTGGAAAATAAGTATTTTGTCAATATCAAAAGTTCATCTCAATACTTTGTTATATATCCTTTGTTGGCAATGACAGAGCCAAACGTTTTCTGTAAGTCTTCACAAGGTTGTCACACACTGTTGCTGGTATGTTGGCCCATTCCTCCATGCAGATCTTCTCTAGAGCAGTGATGTTTTGGGGCTGTCGCTGGGCAACACAGACTTTCAACTCCCTCCAAAGGTTTTCTATGGGGTTGAGATCTGGAGATTGGCCACTCCTTCGTTGCCCGGGCGGTGTGTTTGGGATCATTGTCATGCTGAAAGACCCAGCCACGTTTCATCTTCAATGCCCTTGCTGATGGGAGGAGGTTTGCACTCAAAATCTCACGATACATGGCCCCATTCATTCTTTCATGTACACAGATCAGTCGTCCTGCTCCCTTTGCAGAGAAACAGCCCCAAAGCATGATGTTGCCACCCCCATGCTTCACAGTAGGTATGGTGTTCTTTGGTTGCAACTCGGCATTCTCTCTCCTCCAAACACGACAAGTTGTGTTTCTACCAAACAGTTCTACTTTGGTTTCATCTGACCATATGACATTCTCCCAATCCTCTTCTGGATCATGCAAATGCTCTCTAGCAAACCTCAGACGGGCCCGGACATGTACTGGCTTAAGCAGGGGGACTCGTCTGGCACTGCAGGATCTGAGTCCCTGGCGGCGTAGTGTGTTATGGATGGTAGCCTTTGTTACGTTGGTCCCAGCTCTCTGCAGGTCATTCACTAGGTCCCCCCGTGTGGTTCTAGGATTTTTGCTCACCGTTCTTGTGATCATTTTGACCCCACGGGGTGAGATCTTGCGTGGAGCCCCAGATCGAGGGAGATTATCAGTGGTCTTGTATGTCTTTCATTTTCTAATTATTGCTCCCACAGTTGATTTCTTCACACCAAGCTGCTTGCCTATTGCAGATTCAGTCTTCCCAGCCTGGTGCAGGTCTACAATTTTGTTTCTGGTGTCCTTCGACAGCTCTTTGGTCTTCATCATAGTGGAGTTTGGAGTGTGACTGTTTGAGGTTGTGGACAGGTGTCTTTCATACTGATAACAAGTTCAAACAGGTGCCATTAAAGCGGTTGTATACCCTTTAACTTTGCCTGAAAAAAGTCTCCCGCGCGCATGCGCGGGAGTGACGACATCGCAGCTCCGGCCACTCACAGCGCCGGAGCTGCGATACCTGGAAGGCACGCCGAGGGGAAATGTCAGCTCCCTCGGCGTGGACCGGGTGAGATGTCGGCGCCTCGTTCTAAGGTAAGTATCTCATAATGAGCTAGTGTGTGGTGCATACTAGCTCATTATTCCTTTTACCTTACAGGTGTAGGGGAAAAAAAAAGACAGTGGGTTTACTACCGCTTTAATACAGGTAATGAGTGGAGGACAGAGGAGTCTCTTAAAGAAGATGATACAGGTCTGTGAGAGCCAGAAATCTTGCTTGTTTGTAGGTGACCAAATACTTATTTTCCACCATAATTTGCAATTAAATTCTTTCAAAAATCAGACAATGTGATTGTCTGGATTTGTTTCCACATTTTGTCTCTCATAGTTGAGGTATACCTATGATGACAATTACAGGCCTCTCTCATCTTTTTAAGTGGGAGAACTTGCACAATTGGTGGCTGACTAAATACTTTTTTGCCCCACTGTATTTGTGTGCTCAAAGGTGATTTTGTAGTACAGTTATGGAAGATTTGCCCTAATATTAATGAAGATTAGTGCTAATGTAGATTGTCAACTGCTGAATTCTCTGAACACAACAGGTAGTGATTTTATATAACCTTTTTATTTTTCTTCTTTCCTTAAAGTTCATGGATTCACTCTTTTCCTTAATCTTCTGGCCTGCTTGGCGTATTTCACCAGTAACACAGAAACAGGCGGTGTAGATTTTGGCCTGTCTATCCTGTGGTTTATTTTGTTCACACCTTGTGCCTTTGTGTGCTGGTACCGGCCAATCTACAAGGCTTTCAGGTAATTGAATGATTGCTGAATGTTGTGCTATCTGTAAGCAACATATGTAAATTATATCATAGACTTCTGTGTGCTGGTTTTATTGTGTATATACCATGCCTTGAAAAAGTATTCGTATGCCTTGATATTTTCTACATTTTGTCATGTTACAACCAAAAAGCGTAAATGTATTTTATTGGGATTTTATGTGATAGACCAACACAAAGTGGCACATAATTGTGAAAGGGGAGGGAAAATGATAAATGGTTTAAAAAAAAAAAAAATTTTTACAAATAAATATGTGAAAAGTGTGGTGTGTATTTGTATTCAGCCCCCCTGAGTCAATACTTTTGTAGAACCACCTTTTGCTGCAATTACAGCTGCAAGTTTTTTTTTTTTGGGTATGTCCCTACCAGCTTTGCACATCTAGAGAGTGACATTTTTGCCCATTCTTCTTTTGCAAAATGACTCAAGCTCTGTCAGATTGGATGGAGGAGAGCATTTGTGAACAGCAATTTTAAAGTCTTGCAACAGATTCTCAATTGGATTTAGGTCTGAACTTTGATGGGCCATGCTAACGCATAAATATGCTTTGATCTAAGCCATTCCATTGTAGCTCTGGCTGTATGTTTAGGGTCATTGTTCTGCTGGACGGTGAACCTCCGCCCCAGTCTCAAGTCTTTTGCAGACACTAAAAGGTTTTCTTCTAAGATTGCTTTGTATTTGGCTCCATCCAGCTTCCCTGTCCCTGCTGTAGAAAAGCATCCCCACAACATGATGCTGCCACCACCATGTTTCACAGTGGGGATGGTGTGTTCAGGGGGATGTGCAGTGTTGGTTTTCGGGTTGGTTTTTCGCCACGCATAGCTTTTTGCTTTCAGGCCCAAAAGTAAAATTTTGGTCTCATCTGACCAGAACATCTTGTTCCACATGTTTGCTGCGTCCCCCACATGGCTTTTCGCAAACTGCAGATAGGACTTCTTATAACTTTCTTTCAACAATGGCTCTTCTTGCCATCTTCCATAAAGATCAGATTTGTGGAGTGCACGACTAATAGTTTTAGAGGTCGACCGATATGGGTTTTTCTCTGGCCGATGCCGATATTTAGAAATTGCAGCCGATATATGATACCGTTTTTGGGTTTTTTTGGGCCGATATGTTAGGCCGATTTTTTTTTTTTTTTTTTCCCCCTTCATCTCATAAAATCTAACCATTAGACCCTTTAGTGCCTGTAAAGTGCCTGCAAAACGGCTCCCCTGCAGTCTCAGTGTGAAAGCCCAAGTGCTTTCACACTGAGGCGACGCGCTGGCAGGATGTAAAAAAAAAAAAAAGTCCTGCAAGCAGCATCTTTGGAGCAGTGTATACCGCTCCTCCACCACTCCTGCCTGTTGAAATGAATGCGCACCGCTGCCGAAGCGCCTGCAAAGCAATTCGGCAGCGGCGCTTCACGGGCGCATTTCAGCGGCCGCTAGCTGGGTTATAAGCTCCCCGCTAGCAGCCAAATAGCGCCGATGAAATGATGGTAAAGCGCCGCTAAATCTAGCAGTGTTTTACTGTAAACGCCTGCCCGCTCCAACCTTAATTAATAAGTGATACAGAAAATTTCTTACATTTAAACATTAAACAAAACAAACCTCCAATCCGTTCACTTGTATGTATAATTTAGATAAAAAAAAAAAATAATAAAATATATCTTAAATATTAAATACACAAAAACAGGTTATCAAAACGTTTGGACGAAAAAAAATGGGCTAACTTTACTGTTTTTTCGTTTTTTTTTTTTTTTTAATCCATTAGTGTATTTTTCAAAAAAAATAGCATTTGAAAGACAAGCTGCGCAAATACCGTGTGACATAAAATATTGCAACAACCGCTATTTATTCCCTAGGGTCTCTGCTAAAAAAAAATATAATTTTTGGGGGTTTTAAGTGATTTTCTAGCAGAAAATACAGGATTTTTACTTGTAAGCAACAAGTGTTAGAAAAGATTTAGTCTTTAAATGGTTAAACTGAGAACTCCTACACACTTCTTGGTTCTTTTCTCAGACTTGGCAGGCTGCCCAGAGAGGAGAAACAAGTTGCTCCACCAAAGACTTCAGGCAACTTGTTTTGACTTCTATACAGAAGTCATTTGCAAGTGGGCTGAAGTTATAATCTGCCTTTTTTTATCAGCACAATCGGCCAATGGCGATTAATTAAAAAACGAATTAGTTGTCCTGTGGACAGATTCTCCCACCTGAGCTGTGGATCTCTGCAGCTCCTCCAGAGTTACCATGGGCCTCTTGAGCTGCTTCTCTGATTAATGCTCCCCTTGCCCGGCCTTTCAGTTTAGGTGGACGGCCATGTCCTGGTACGTTTGCAGTTGTGCACCTTGCTCTGTGAGATGTTCAAAGCTTGGGATATTTTTTGTTATAACCTAACACTGCTTTAAACTTCTCCACAACTTTATCCCTGACCTGTCTGGTGTGTACCTTGGTATTTGTGATGCTGTTTGTTCACTAAGGTTCTCTAACAAATCTCTGGGGCTTCACAGTACAGCTGTATTTATACTGAGATTAAATTACACACAGGTGGTTTCTATTTACTAATTAGGTGACTTTTGAAGGCAATTGGTTCACTAGATTTTAGTTAGGGGTATCAGAGTGAAGGGGGCTGAATACAAATGCACGCCACACTTTTCAGATATTTGTAAAAAAAATTTGAAAACCATTTTCATTTTCCTTCCACTTCACAATTATGTGCCACTTTGTGTTGGTCTATCACGTAAAATCCCAATAAAATACATTTACGTTATTGGTTGTAACATGACAAAATATGGGAAAATGGTGTATGAATACTTTTTCAGGCACTGTATTTTGCAGAGCATTTCCCTACTTGCTACATGCTGTTCAATAGCAGCCCTTTTCTTAGTAAACCCGATGCTGAGATTAGGGAAACAGCACAGATTTAGGCTGGGTTCACACCACAGCATGAACTGCCTCAATGCAGAGGTCCCGCGCGCCCCTGTTCCCTGTTTCAGGGCCTATTTTCAGTGCAAATTTTTGACTGAATTCTGACCTTAAACGGACCAGGAGACGCACAGGAGCCGCTCCAGACATGTGTGAACCGGCTCCATTGGAAGCCGGTCACAATCTCCTGACATGCAAGTTAGATGCAGAGAAATCCGCATCCAATTTGCAATAGTGTGAACCCAGCCTCAGAGTCTGAAATTCATTCATTTCCTTGGGTGTCTAGAAGTTGTTGGTTAACCATGGGACAGAGGTAGAACCTTGATCTGTGATGTCCCAAGAAGGTCAACCATACTTGTGTGTTTTTGTTTCCTTGTCTGTAAATCTTGTCTGAACGGTTCCATTGAAAGTGAAGCTGATATATAAATGAATAACTATATGGTGCATTTGGCTGGCCATATAATTTATAAGACACTAAATGCTTATTAAGCAAGACAACCCTAATGCCCTGTACACACGGTCGGACATTGTTCGGACATTCCGACAACAAAATCCATCAGATTTTTTCCAACGGATGTTAGCTCAAACTTGTCTTGCATACACATAGTCGCACAAAGTTGTCGGAAAATCCGATCGTTCTGAACGTGGTGACGTAAAACACTTACGTTGAACTATAAGCGGGGCAGTAGCCAATAGCTTTCGTCTCTTAATTTTATTCTGAGCATGTGTGGCACTTTGTGCGTTGGATTTGTGCACACATGATCGGAATGTAAACTATCGGATTTTGATGTCTGAAAATGTTATAGCCTGCTCTCAAACTTTGTGTGTCGGAAATTCCGACGAAAAAAGTCCGATGGAGCCCACACATGAAATTTCCGACAACACAATCCGATCGCACTTTTTCCATTGGAAAATCCAACCGTGTGTACAGGGCATAAGTGAAATAACTCGGCAATCAAACTTGACATAACATGGAAAGATATATTCAGATTGATTCTCTGGGTTGCTGCAGTTGTGTTCTTAACTAAATTAGCTATAGAAGTTTAATTTTTGCCTTACTACCATGCCAGGTACACTAGTGATTTTCATTTTTTTTTTTTGTAATAAAACTAATTATGTGTATTATCTGGTTCCCCACCACAACCAAACCAGTTCTTCTTTTCTCGAGTCATTTTTTTAATCTAATTGATTGTCGTTGTAAGGCAAAATGGACTGTTTTACCAATTGGTAAGATTTCATATGTGTTACTATTACAGTGTATGCAAATCCCACCATTTTGCTCAATCTGTTGTAGTGCTTTTATTAAGAAAGCCCTTTATATTCTTAAACAAAATAATCCAGTTTAAAGCGGAGTTCCAATTAAAAATAAATAAAAGTCAGCCGATACAAATACTGCAGCTGCTGACTTTTTTAATAATTGGACACTTACTTTTCCAAGTGTCCAGCGATGCGGGCGAACGAAGCCCCGCTAGTCTCCCCCTCCTCTCTGCGGCGACGGCATTGTCGCTGTGGGCGCCCACCTGTGGCTTCACAGCCGGGCACACACTGCGCATGCATGAGCCGTGACTGGCCGGGCAATCATCTGGAACCTTTGAAGTGTCCCAGATGATTCCCGAGAGTGAGGGGGTAGAGGTGATTCCCCTTCCGGCGCCGCTTAGCCCTGGGAGGAAGTGGGAGCTGGAGCCCTCAAAAAAGAGGGTTTCCGCTCCCCCCCCAACCAAAAAAATGACATGCCAAATGTTGCATGTTAGGGGGTCACCTTCCCTTAAAGCGGAAGTTCCATTTTTGAGTGGAACTCCGTTCTAAGGAATTGTACAGTCTTTTCAAGAATTGTTAAACAGGTAAAAGAGAAAATATTACAGCACATAATCTTGTGTTTATTAATACTTGTGTCTAAGGGATCATAGACGTTTGTTCATGTTTGTCTGGCTCTGCTTTCTACCATTCAGTTGTACACAATGGCTGAGCTTTTCTGCTCCTTCTCACAATGCAAGTCTGAGTTGGCCAACTCCCTGAAAGCCATGCACTTCCTATAGGGCTGATATCTTATCGGAACACTTATTCAGCAAATAGACAGAGTAATGCTGGCCATACACACACACAGGTTTCTCTCTTTTAGCCCATGGGCTGAACAAGAGAAATCAGATCTTTTCTTCCATCCCTGCTAAACAGCGGGGATGGAGGAATTTTCTTTGCCATGACAGCCGCTGCTAATACATTACCTGATAAGATGCAATCACTACTTGGCTGACAGTTTTTTACCTGGCTGCTTTATTTTTTTTTTCAAAGTTTGTCAAGCCAGATGGTGCCAGCAGGGCCCAACCATAGCTCATATTCCAGGAGGAATTGGCTGACATTCAAAGCGCATATGACCATCATATAACTGTACTGTGTAAAATAGCCTGCCTATAATGACTTGTCTACATACCATAAAATTAACAAATCAGGAATAGGAAACATAGATACATTAAATACACTTTAAGGTAAATACTCTAATATACTAAAACTGTTTTATATTTTTTCTATAAATAATAATAGGAATAAGTATTTGAACCATTTTGTACAAAATTTCAAATGACCTATTCTCGTATTTTTTTTTTTTTTTTTATTTTACAGGACGGACAGTTCCTTCAATTTCTTCCTATTTTTCCTTATTTTCTTCTGCCAGATTATCATTTACGTCATACAAGCTGTTGGTATCCCTCATTGGGGTGACAGGTGAGATTTGTAATTCTTTGGTTGCAGCCTTTATTTGGAAAGCATTCCTTTTTTTTTTTATCTGTTTTTATTTCTCTTTTTCCCAGTGGCTGGATATTGGCACTCACCATGGTAAATACCAATATTGCTGTTGCTGTGATTATGATGGTCGTGGCTTGCTTCTTCACCATCTCTGCTGCCTTTGCTCTCTTCATGCTGAAAAGGGTGAGTGTTTGGTGATACACATGGCCAAAATAGCTACATGATAACTGAGGACTTTTGACCTATGGGAAAAAAATGAAAACATTTACAAGAATCCAATCGGTGAAGGGACCACCAGATGTTTTGCACCAGCTTTTTTGAGATCTGAGACTGGGGATCGGAAGTTTCTATTTTTTGTATCAGCCAAAAGTTTTACAAAGTGTTAAGTCAGTATAGCCTATTTCAAGTGGCCTAATGAAAGTATAACATTTAGCTCTTTTATGGACGAAACATTTTGTGTTTGCATACTTTTTTAGGGTGCTGGCAGCTTTTCTAATTATTTTTTAATCTAAGCGCAGCTTTTACCCAATTTGGGTTTTTTCTCTTATATGCATACTTTAAACTGACAGGAGAAGACATTAGGAATAAAGGAGCTGTCGCCATTAAATTTCATTACACTATGTGAAAGAGCTACTAATAACTGGTGTCCACTTTTGAGGAAAATGCACTCCCATGCCAGTTATATACAATGTAAGAATTTTGTCAGACTTCACTGTAAATTATTTCCTACTTCTGTTCCTTAGATTGAGGTAGGCCATGACAATAGCTTCAACAAACTGACTGGTGAGCCTCCCAACTGTAATCCATCCCAGCATAGTAAAAATATACTTGGATCCTCATAGATGTATGGTCTCCAGTTTTCCAAAGTTCAAGAGCCCAATCGCATATGTGTGTGTGTGTTCTTCCAGTTTTTGATGCATGTCCATGAGCCACAAAACATGCCTACCTTTTTGTTATTTTTCTGGTGCACTGGAAAAACAATAGTTTTGTATCACGCGTGGTTTGCAGGGTAGTAGAGCTGCACGATTCTGGCCAAAATGAGAATCGCCATTTTTTTGCTTAGAATAAAAAGATCACGATTCTCGCGACGTAAAATCTTTCACAGTATACATAAAAAATTTTAAATTCATTAAAGTGATTTCTTTAAAAAATTGCATTTGAAAGACCGCTGCGCAAATCCAGTGTGACATAAAATATTGCAACAACCACCATTTTATTCTCTAGGGCCTCTACTAAAAAAATATATAATGTTTGGGGGTTCTAAGTAATTTTCTAGCAAAAAAAAAAAAAAAGATTTTAACTTGAAACCAACAAATGTCAGAAAAAGGTTTTGTGTTTAAGTGGTTAAACTTTCTTCACTTACACACAAGTCTATTCCATTGACAAATTGTTACAATATTTACACTTAGTTCCACTTCTAAAGACTGTTGTGATTCTTGGCAGACTGCCAGTTTTTTTTTTATTTTCTTCCTTTCTTTTGCGTTTCTTTGCATAGACAGAATCGTCAAACACTTTTGTCAAGATCGCAACGGGGAAAAAAACGCGATAATGATTATTGGCGATTAATCGTGCAGCTCTACAGGGTAGATGCAATTATTTTGTTGGTGTAGTTTTGTTCCTAGGGAGGTCAGTCCGCACAGGGTAGCACCACATGGAGGGTGCCCTGGTGCTGTGCTGCAGTTTACAACACACAGAGTAGGAGTGGTGTGCACTGAAGACAGCCAAAACTGTCCTAAGTAGCAGTATAGTGGTGGCTGATGGGTAGAGGCAGCAGCGTGGGAGTGTGTGCTCAGGTAAGTAACCACTGCACACCAATGTTTGGGGGGGGGGGGGGGGGTTCTTATTACAGTCTAAGCCTCCCACTGACCAATATTTGTTGGATATTTCTTACAGCTTCAGCCTGCCACTGACCACCATTGCTTTGTGTTGTATGTCTGTGTTTTATTTAGCCAGTTCAAGACTGCCTACCACACTTATACTGTGGCAGGGCGAACCTGTTGTGCCAAATCACGTACATGATTTGGTATTCTCGTGTAGGGGTGATTGAGCGCTGCCCCAGCTGTGCTATCATTTGCTACAGCACAAGCCAAATGGGGTCCTGGCCAATGATTTATGGCTGGAACCTGCCGATCAGTTAAGTGGATGACAGAAGAGTTCTCTGTGTAGGTAAACACAGGGCTCTCTACTGACAGCAGCGATGTGTCGTGGTTTTTTTTTTTGTTTTTTGTTTTTTTCCCCCCCTCCCTTTTGCAGGGAGTAAAAACGGCACATACTACACACATTACACATTGTTAGGCAAATATTTAACCCTTTGATCGTCCCTGATGTTAATCCCTTCTCAGCCAGTGTCATTAGTACAGTGACAGTGTATATTTTTAGCACTGATGTATTGGTGTCACTGTTGATGTCTGTGACAGTTAGTCAGTTCCCCCCATCGTCAGTATCAGATTGCCCACTGCACTATCGCAGTCCCATTAGAGCTGCACGATTAATCGTTAAGAATCGTTATCACATATTTTTTTGTTTCCCCATTGCGATCTTGACAAAGTATTTCCCGATTCTTTCTATGCAGAGAATTCTCTCTGCTCTGCTAAAGGACAGCGGTCAAAAGAAAGGAAAAAAAAAAAAAACGGGCAGTCTGCCAAGAATTACAACATTCTTTAGCAGTGGAACTTAAGTATAAACATTGTAAGGATTTGTCCTTTAGATCAAAGGAATATACTTTTGTGTGTAAATGAGGGAAGTTTAACCACTTAAACACTAAACCTTTTTTCTGACATTTGTTGGTTTCAAGTTAAAATCTTTTTTTGGTAGAAAATTACTTAGAACCCCCAAACATATTATATATATATATATGTGTGTGTGTGTATATATGTATATATATATATATGTATATATATATATATATATATATATATATATATATATATATATATATATATATATATATATATATATATATTTAATATTATAATTTTTTTTATGTCACACTATATTTGCGCAGCAGTTGTTTAGATGCAATTTTCTTTCTCAAACATCACGGGACACAGAGCCTCAGTAATTACTGATGGGTTATATAGGTATCACTAGGTGATTGCACACTAGTCACACCCTAAACAGGAAGTTCAACCCCCTATATAATCCCTCCCCAGTGTCTTAGGTGATGGACGTGTAAAGATGTCCTGTGCTGAGCTCCAAAGGGAATATCCTATATCCTATACTGGGGCAAGCCAGGTGAACCGGATCCATCTCAAAGTGTCCTTTTTCTAGGCCAAATTGGATGGTACCCCGGGCCTCGTGTCCGAAGTACGAGGTTTTACCTGTAACGCTTCCTCTTTTTAGAGAGCTGGACCCCGCATATCAGAAAATGGTTTTCTATCCTTATTTCTGGCCGGGTGCTTTACAGGCCCAGAACTGTGGATCCCCTTATTTGTAGGGGGCCCCAGTCTCTGAAGGTTTTTTCAAACGGAGCCCACCGTGAGAGGTGAAGATTGTGTCTGTATAACAAAACCCTGCGGCTGGATAAGGTAAGGGAGATTCCACAGAATTGTTTAATTCTAGTAGGTTTTCTCTTTTAAGGTAAATGCATGCTATGTCTATTATCACCACCGGGGGCTTAGAATGGCGATGCCATTTTCCCTTTCTGTCCCCCTACTCTAACGGCTGGCTGCCAGCATCTACAGTGCTCGGGCTTTGCTGTTTGGATTTTCTTGGACTCTTTTACACATTGCTTCATTTATTTTATTTGCTCTTAACCCTTTGTGGTCCCTGGCAATCTATTGATTTTTATTATATCCAGTTGTCATATTTTATTCTACTGTATTTAGTGTACCCATTGATTGTATACAATTCATTGTCACCACAGTGGTTTGCGCCACCTCCCCCACAACTTTCCTTGTTCTATACCAAGCGCTCCAAAACAAAACCCTCTTGCCAGTGGGGTTTACCATGACTGCCACTGACTTTAGTAATGATGTTTATTTTTCTGCCGTACTACAAGCCATACACAATATAGCAATGCCCACTTTATTGGCCACACATTCAGATGTTTTCTGGGGCATCCCTCCTATTTTCACATGTTGGCAAGTCTGCAATAGATAGCCCTTCTGAGCTCTTGCAGGTCAAGTGGATTGATAATGAAGTTCAGTACCTTTTTGCATAAAGTTGCAATCCCTACTTACAGCTGCTGCTTTCTGCCTACCAATGAGTGATTCTGCTTCTACCCCAGCCCCAAGAGTTAATTTCATGATTGTTACTGAAAATAAATTTGGTCGTAGGGGAGTATTCAAATTTAAATTAAATCAGATTTGCTAGGTATGCTACTGGGTTGGTGTATCATTGAAGATGAATGGTATCTCACAGAAGCCTAAAGTCTGACTGCAGTAACCTAAAGGATATACAGTAAATGCTTGGATTGCGAGCATAATCCGTTCCAGAAACATGCTTGTTATCCAAAGCACTTGTATATGAAAGCAAATTTCCCCATAAGAAATAATGGAAACTCAGATGATTCGTTCCACAACCATTTATGCATAGGTCCTTCAGTTTATAGCCTCCACAAGGGGATTAGAAGCAAAATCCAGCAGGAGCTCCAGAGTATAAAAGAGAAGACAGGCGCTGCTAAGTGTAGCAATATGTTGCTAAATGTTGTACCTTTAATAAATGTAACCATACTGCTACACTTAGATGCCTCTCATCTCTTTTATACTCAGTTATGAGGTGACGCTACTTGTTTATCAAGACATCACTTGTATAATAAGTCAAAATGTATTTAAAAATTTTGCTTGTCTTGCAAAATGCTCTCAAACCAAGGTTTTACCGTACAAGGTGATGCCTACAATTCTTCATCAAGCTCTGTGCATATTTCTGGGAAAAAGAGCCAGTCATGCAAGCAGGAAGTTTATTTTCGAAGGAATGGCTCTGTGTACAAAATGTACAGAATTCCTCAGAAATTTGAATTTAATGGCAGATTAGAGTGTCCTAATTTGTCAATAGAAACAGATCCTTTTTAATGACATAAAATGCCAGAATGCTATGTTTTTTTTTATTGATTGTGTGTTAATATTTCCACTTACTCTTGCCTGTACCTGACAGGTTCATTCAATGTACCGCCGGACAGGTGCCAGCTTCCAGAGAGCACAGGAGGAGTTCTCCCAGGGTATCCTCTCCAACCGCAATGTGCAGAATGCTGCTGCTGGAGCCGCCAGCTCTGCTGCAAGGGGGGCCTTCCAGGGCAATTGAGCAACTTCATTCCATCGTCTGTCATTGTTCTTATCCTTCTGCCTCCTCCTTCCTCCCCTCCTTAATGCTTTTCCAGGGAGTAAAACGTATTCTCTAAAGCCAATTGCCTCTTTCATGCCCCTTGGGGCAGATTACAGCACTCCACTCATTCCCCCTTCCACTAAGAGACTATATGGAATTCTACATATATATATGTAAATATATATATTCTGACAAGATGAACTAATTAACTTGTTGCTCTTCTTCTTGATCTTTTTTTATGTGGGGCTAAAATATTTTTCTGATTTTTACTTTTATTCATTGGGGTTGCTTGTGGAGAAAGGGGATTAACTGATATTTTTGAAATCTGTATTTCAAAATTTACAGAATTGTAATTTTGTGAACTATCCGATTGTAATGTAATGAACTGCTTTATCTGTCACTTGCTGCATTTTTGACGCTGTACTAAGATGTAAAATATGTAGATTCTTTATCTTGTATATTTTCTCCAATGTTTTTCCGTTTCTTTGTATTTACAAAATGAGTTTAGCAGCCAGTTGAGTACTAGTGTTTCTTCTGCAGTAGTGACTTGAAAAGCTTGGCTTTACATTTTCAGATGTCATTACTCAGTGCAGCCTGGCTTTCCAAGTCTAATACAGATTGGATTTGTACAAATGTTGAAAGACACATATCATTGTAATATATAACTAAAGAGCGGTCTTAATCCTTCTTTTCAGACAACGCTGTCATTAAAGAATAATAAAATTTGATTACGTGACATAGTTCAGGCCTGACGGCGGAGGCCTGCTTTATTATGTAGGAAGCGAAAACGGAGAACCTAAAATCACTGCTCTGTGGGTTCAGTTTTGACAGCACCAGCTTTTTATGGTAATGGCCATTGCCTTGCAGAGCCTAGTGAGTAAAAAAAGAAAGATATTCAATAAACTTCTTTTCTACAATTTGTGTTTTTTTGGGGGTTTTTTTTTGTTTGACTTGGGAGTAAATACAGAGTTTTTGAAAGCTATCTCTGATCCCATTGGGGGATATTTCAGCTCAAATCCGATCCCTGAAACTGCCTTTTACAACAGAACAAGAAAACCTGAGCTGGGTTCTAACCCTTCTTCAAGTTCCTAAAAAAAAAAAAAAAAAAAAAAAAAAAAAAGTGCTTTCTTGGTGCCAACATGGCAGGAAACATAGTAGTATGCTGCCATGGATTGGTGCCAGGAAAAGAAATGTTACAATTGTATTTTTATTTTTGCAGTCTATCTCAACTGGAGAGATTTGCATTTGATTTCTCTCCCAGTAGGAACCTAGGTCCTGTTCCTTCCCCACTCTACCAGAAAAAAAAATGTACTTTTCAATTTTTCTTTATTAAAGGTTTTACATATTAAACAAAATGACGTAAACGTAAAGCAGGTACCGTATATACTCGAGTATAAGCCGAGTTTTTCAGCACATTTTTTTGTGCTGAAAATGCCCCCCTTGGCTTATACTCCAGTCAAGCACTTTTCTGCAGCAGAGACTGACATTTTCCGAACCGACGGCCCCCTATCTTGGGGCAACTTGGTACTAGGAACCCCAAATTTGGTGTGCAAACCCAGTGGAACTAGCACTACAACATATCCAAAGCTGGGGTTTCTAGCACCAAGTGGCCCCGAGATACGGGGCCCCAAAGTCGGTTTGGAAAATGTCATTCTCTGCTGCAGATAAGTGCTTTACATTTTCCAAACCAACTTTGGAGCCCCGTATCTCGGGGCTGCTTGTGCTAGGAACCAGTTTTTTCGTGGTAAAATTAGGTGCCTTGGCTTATATTCGGGTCGGCTTATACTCAAGTATATACGGTATTCATCTATTCAGTCAAGTAATACAAAAGTGTAGTAAAAAAAAAGGTAACATAGGAGTATCTAAGAGCAACAATAAGAACAGGAGAAAAGGAAAACTCAGTACACTCTGTGAGCATAAGTATACAAATGTAGACATACCCATAGTGGATCTAGAATAACATCAGATGAGCGCCATACATCAAGGGTTTTCATCAATAAGAGGTTTGCTCTGTGACTCATACCAGTGCACCCATGGTTGCCACAAGGGGGTCATGTGGGAATAAGTACCATTAGTGGAAGCGAACAAAGTTTCATATAAAAAAAAGTGAAGGAGAGTTGTCTTAAGCACTTCAGAGATTGTGGGAGGGAGGGAAGATTTCCACTGTCTTAGTAATACCAATCTGGCACCTATTAAAACGTGTGTCACCACAATTTGAAACGGATATGGGAAGGGTTCTAGTCCCATATTTAAGATAGCTAGGCTTGAGGAAATCGCTATGGGGGTAGATGCAATTTCAGACAACATTTTAAAAATGGCGGTCCAGAACTTAACCAGGAGTTTACAGGACCATAGTTGATGCATTAGCGTTCCCACCCGGCTGCACCCTCTCCAGCAGAGGTTAGATGACAAGGTGCTAAATTTAGAGGTACAGTGGGGGGGGGGGGGGGGGGGGGTTTAAATACAATCACGGGTGTAATTTTTGCATTAGTTCCCATAGATTTACATTTCTAGTGGTCTTGTAGATGGTTTTGAATGTGTAATTCCATTGGTTGTGCGTGTAATTCTCTGCCATGTCCATTTCCCATGCAAGATAGGATGAGGATTTTTACAAAGATATGTTTTTATCTTGTAGTAGGGCATAAAACAGTGATATGACTGCCTTTTTTTTAGGGTCTTTACTTTTTTGGTAGTAGTGTATAGTATTGCATGGGAGATGGTAGGGAGAGTAAGGGATTGTGGTGAAGGTATGATGCAATCTGCAGCTAAACATAATATTCTGTATACAGAAAAATTTGCGCCAACTCTCAAGAAAATAAAGCAGCCAACACAACAACTTGACCTGTGTAAATAAAAATATAAAATGAAATAAAGTGTGGCGCTAGTGGTGATACCTCGTTAGAGATAGTGTTAACCCTGTAACTAAAATAGGGATGTATAATCCTCAAGTGTGTACAAAAAAAAGAAGGAAGAGGGAGGGGGTTGAAGTGAGGGAGATAATACCTTCCTCACCCAAACTTTCCCATGGGTGAATCCAACATTAATAAGGTAAATCGTGCAATGATATGTCTATATCTATGTGCTAAATAAGTGGAAACTTAAGAGGTTGGTGTTCCGTATCGTGACAAATAGGGAAAACCAATCAGATTGATACTTGAAGGTTCAACTCCAAGCTGTAATCAAACAGAAAAGGAAACTTAAAGAAAAAATAGAAATAAAAATATTATTAAGGCTACTATAATGATGTATGTCAAGTACTATGCCTCCCAAAGAAGAGGGGGGCCAAAATATATAATCAAAGGTCCATCAAGGTGGTATGTACTGAGATGCAAGCATATTTAGAGTCCACCATCTTAGATCTGGGGTTACTAGATATCAATCTTGGTGTACATAGTTCAATAAGCTTTGGAACAACAGGGGCTGTTGGACGTATCCCTGTTCAGAAGTAGGGTTCCTCCCTTAGAGTGGTGACTTTGGCCCAAAAGGAACAGATATATAATGCCCTTACCAGATAAGGTGGACTCACAGGCCCTTGGCGGTGAGTCAAACGAGCTTTGTACCGTCAAGCGGTGTAGGGCTGTAAAGCCGTATGTCGTTCCTGGGTGCGAGTTCACCGATGTCACCGGAAGGCACGTCTCTGGCTCGATAGGTTTTCCCAGATGTCATCTAATGGTGTGTCCTTGGCAGGGCGCAGCTGGAAGCCAGGGTCGGCCGCAATCTCCAAGTAAAGGAACCTTTTCCTCAGCAGCCAATACCGTTTTTGTAGACGAAACAAGAAAAAACTTCTACATAGTGTAAATCTTTCTCAAACGTGACAACGTTTATTAGAATAAGGTTTTTGCAGTAAAATACAAAAAATTGGGCGGTAAAAACTAGGCTCAAAGTAATAAAAAAAAAGTTCCCAAGATTAAAAATTTGCGCAGTAGGTGATGGTGAGGGTAAAATCCACAGAAATCCGACGCGTTTCGTCCTCAAAGACTTCTGCTGGGGTATGGAATTGCCCCCCATCTACTGTGCTTATATATGTTGAAGAAAACAATGCAAAAAATCCGATTGGCAGCGATACCGGGCATGACTTCCGGGTTGGGCGGCGCTAACAATGGCCAAAAGGTCACATGTTGTTAGTGGGGCCAATCGTATCCCCTTTTAGGTGGTCAGAGCCAGACCTCACTTGCATCCTCCAATCCGTGGTAAAGCGTCAGCCCATGTGACACATTGACCACACCGCGATCACGTGATCCGTTCGATGCGGAGTGACGTCAGACCGTTCGGGGTCTGCGTGTCATAGATGGTAGGAAGCCGAGGCTTGTCAGATCGAGGTGTGGAGCGCAAACACAGTGACGGTCATAAGTAGGGGGAGTGTTTTAAGATGAAATAGACCCAATCAAATAACCGGAAGTCATATCACCGGATGTATGCTATGCCAATTGTAAACATTTCACAATTATTATGCCTATTAGAGATGGATCTTCCTAAGTGTATATATATATGTCATATCAGGCAAGATTCATAAAAAACATATATCTAAAATTTAATATATCATACAGACGTCTATATGTAGCACAATAACACAAAAAAGGAAAAAAAGGAACCATATATCTGTCCAAGCCCGTAAACATAATATTCACTATTAGATAGTTGGTACTCTATCTGAAGATCTGAGAAGGTTTTTTTTAAATAATTATTCCTATATAGGTCATGGAGCCACATTATAACTTTGGACCAGTGAGTCAATGACAGGTTAGGAATCACCGCACTACATACAGACAGAGGTATAGGTAAGGTGGTTACTCAATCAGTTTTGGGTAGACACTAAAGGCTCTTCCAGGCATGTAGTGATGCTAAAATTGTGGGCGATAGATGAAGTATATTGTATAATTTGACTGGGTGATAACATGGTTAGGAGACTTTTTTTCTTGGTACTGATTTAGCCTCAATTTCTGCCCATAGTGAAGTGGGAGACTGGGCAAACCACCCTCTGAGGTGGGCTAAGTAATAATCTTGTATTACAATGTGTCCAAGGCTAGAAAAAAATAATTTTGATTGGAGTTGGGCTACAATGTTAACTTGTCATCAGAGCTGTCATTGTTGGCCACATGAGAATTCTAGTTAGCTGGATGTTATGCTGGGTCTAAGGTTTCAACTCTAAGACACTGGCCTGAAAATAATTGGATTTTTCCTACATACCTGTAAAATCCATTTCTTGGAGTACATCACGGGGCGCAGAGCAGGCTATAATCATGATTATGTGGGTGCGCCACCTATAGGTGAGTGGACGCTGGCAGATCAATCAAACAGGATGTCCTCCCTATAACCCCTCCTTCACAGGAAGTCCTTCACATTTGTAGCAGGCAATGAAATTCCAAAAAGAGAGGAGGGACCTCTGTGTCCCATGATTATTATTATTATACAGGATTTATATATCGCCAGTGCTTTACAAAATGAAGGCAAATATTACAGTTACAATACAATTTGGTACAAGAGGAATCAGAGGGCCCTGCTTGTTAGCGCTTACAAGCTAAGAAGGAGTGTCAAGTGATTCAAAAGATAATAATAACTGTGGGAGATGGGCTGATGGATAAAGTAAAAACACAGTGTATTAGTAAGAAGCGGGATAGGCTTAAAGAGAGTGTTTTCAGGGATCATCTAAAGGTGGCTAGATTAGGAGATAGACAGATTGGGGTAGGGAGTTCCAAAGGATGGGAGAAGTCCTGGAGGTGAACATGAGAAGAGGTGACAAGGAAGCTAGAGAGCAGGAGATCTTGGGAGGACCGAAGAGAGCATTTTGGTTGATATTTTGAGACCAGGTTAGTGATGTAGCTGGGAGCAGAGTTGTGGATGGCTTTGTAAGTTGTTGTTAGTACTTTGAATTTTATTTGTTTGGTGAGCGGAAGCCAGTGGAGAGATTGGCAGAGAGGGGAGGCAGACACTGAGTGGTTGGTAAGGTAGATGAGTCTGGCAGTAGCATTCATGATGGACTGAAGAGGATATAGCCTATGTAAAGGTAATCCAATGAGGAAGGAGTTGCAGTAGTCGAGGCAGGAGATGACCAGGGAGTAAATTAGAAGCTTAGTGGTGTCATTGGTTAAAAAGGGGCATATTCTGGAGATGTTGCGGAGGCATGATTTGGACAGAGATTGGATGTGGGCCTGAAAGGACAGTTCAGAGTCCAAGGTTACACCTAGCACATAGGGACGGACTGATAGTTGTGCCATTGATCTTGACAGAGAAGTCAGGGGAAGAGGCACGTGGGGGAGGAAATATGAGCTCGGTTTTGGATAGATTGAGTTTGAGG
The DNA here is from genome assembly GCF_042186555.1 of Aquarana catesbeiana. Taxonomy (NCBI): domain Eukaryota; kingdom Metazoa; phylum Chordata; class Amphibia; order Anura; family Ranidae; genus Aquarana; species Aquarana catesbeiana. Next base: position 113,468,526 of record NC_133326.1, on the reverse strand, counting down.
AAGTGGTGTGACATCCAGTCAGATATGTCTGTTAGTGAATCAGTGATACGGGAGGAAGCTGAAATGGTGAGTTGAGCGGTAGAGAGATTTGGGTGTTGTCAGTGTAGAAATGATATTGAAAGCCATGGGAAAGTATCAGCTGACCCAGGGAGGAGGTGTAGATCGAGAATAGGAGAGGTCCAAGGACAGAACCTTGGGGGACCCCAACGGTAAGATGAATAGGAGAGGAGGAAGTAGAGTTGTGACACTAAAAGTGCGGTGAGATGGGTAAGATTGGAAACAATGGAGAGTACAGTCATAGAGACCAAGGGAATAGAGGTTTTTTTTTTTTAATATAGGAGGGGGTGGTCAACTATATCAAAAGCAGCAGAGAGGTCCAAGAGGAAGAGTACTGAACCGTGACCACGTTGGTTTTAGCTGTTAGTAAGTCTTTGTGAGTCTTAGGAGGGCAGTTTCTGTGGAGTGTTGCGGGTGAAATCCAGATTGAAGGGGGTCAGGAAGGTTCTTCTCAAGGAGGTGGCAGCTCAGCTGTGATGTACTGAAAACTATTTTTTTTTTTTTTTAGCGTATACCACGGGGCACAGAGCAGGCTATAATCATGACTATGTGGGATGTCCCAAAGCAAAAAAAAAAAAGCTGAGGGGTGGGAAACAAATCGCTGCCATCAATCCAAAAAGAACCTACACTGCGGCCAAAGGCGGTATCCTCTGTGGCTCTAACATCCAGATGGTAAACCTTGTGAATGTATACACCAAAAACCATGTAGCGGCCTTGTAAGCCTGAGCCACTGAGGCCTTTTTGCTGATAGCCCAAGAGGCCCCCACACTCCTGGCAGAGTGCACTCTCACCCGAAAGGGTGGGACCTTACCCTTTAAACCAAAGGCTTAAATGAGTAATCGGAGATCCAATGCAAAATAGTTGGATCCGCCCTTCTGGCAGCACAAACCAGGATTCTTGACCTGTGCCGACAAACTCAAGTAAATCCTGACCGCCCGAACTACAGCCAGAGTATACAGTGATCTTTCCCCTGCTGACTGTGGCCTAGGAAAACAGAAAGGCAAGACACTGTCATGATTCAAGTAAAAACTAGAAACCACTCTAGACAAGAAAGATGGATGAGGACAACATTGCCTCATCAAGATGCAAGACTAGGAACAGCTCCTTACAGGAAAGGGCCGTCAGCTCTGCCGCTGCTCCTGCTGAAGTGATAGTAACCAAAGAAGCCACCTTCTAGTCACAGGACTAAGTCTCCCGAATTGGTTCAAAAAATGGCTTCTGTAAGAACAGTCAAGACCAAGTTTAACTCCCAAGGGTGGCCTGATAGGCGGGACTGTCCGTGTTAAACCCTGCATGAAGTACGAATCGGAGTGAGAAAAATGATCTCTGGAAAAAAAATGGATAGAGCCCAATAAGATTCCCAGGCTCCCTGAAGCCGGCTTTCTGGCGCTCAACGATGTGGAGATAACAGGACCCAAAACCCCCCGATCTTTCCAGACCTGGGCTTTAATAGCCAAGCCTTCAATCATAGCGATCATAAGTAAGATAAACTATTGGACCCAAGAAAATAAATCCAGCCGGACCGGAAGTGTCCAAAGAGTGTCCCCTGCCTGATTTACTATGCTGGTGTACCAAGCCCATCTGGTCTAGGCCAGGCTACCACTAGTATCAGTGTTACCACCTCCCAGATCCTGCGCAAACGACACGGCAATAGTTGAATTGAGGAGAAGGCATAGATTAGGTTGAACTGGTCCCCAAGGTGTTGCCAGTGGGACTTGTGTCCTGGACACAACCTCTCCAACTTGTTGTAGACCCTGGAAGCCAGTAGATCCACATACAGAGTTCACTAACGCTGACAAATTGCCAAGAACGTCTCGGGATGCAGGGACCACTGTCCCAGTCGCTGTCGGCTGGGAAAACCCCCCTGCCAGTTTTCTCTACCTGGAATATGTACTGCTGACAGAGACTTCACATGCTGTTCTGCCCCAGACAATGTGGGTCACCTATTCCTGAGCCGCGCGATTCTTGGTGTTGCCCTGGAGGTTGCTATATACGCCACTGCCTTGGCATTTGTCTGACTGAACCCTGACCACAACCTGTGTCATTGGTTCCTCCAACAATCCAAAGCAAGGTTTACTGCCCAAAGTTCCAACATATTGATGGGCAGTATTCTTTCCTGTGGAGCCAAGCCACCTCCCAAAACAGACACTGGTGAAAAAACTGAAGTACTTCCTGTGTAGGAGGGGTTATATAGGGGAGGACTTCCTGTTTGATCTGCCAGTGTCCATTCACCTATAGGTGGGGCATAACCCACATAGTCATTTTTATAGCCTGCTCTGTGTCCCGTGATGTACGATAAAGAAAGTATATAGTTCAAGAAATTCAAATCAACATAGGCCAGAGGTGTGCTTTAAGCAACAGGGTCCACAAAACTGGCAGGATATTGGCATTTTCAGATGTAGAAGTGAGCAGTGGTTGGTTCCATGTTTTTCTCATATCAGGGTTCATTTAACACAGTGGTTCTCAACCCTGTCCTTAAGTACCCCCAACAGGCCATGTTTTAGGAATTTCTCTTAGATAAAAAAGCGGTTTTACATAAAATAGCATAGTCCGTAGGGTTCAATAGTGAACTGGCCCACCCTTTGCAGCTTTAACAGCTTCAACTCTTCTGGGAAGGCTGTCCACAAGATTTAGGAGTGTGACTATGGGAATGTTTGACCGTTCTTCCAGAAGAGTATTTGTGAGGTCAGGCACTGATGTTGGACAAGAAGGCCTGCCTTGCAGTCTCCACTCTAATTCATCCCAAAGTTGTTGGGTTGAGGTCAGGACTCTGTGCAGGCCAGTCGAGTTTCTCCACCCTAAACTCACTCATCACTCATCCATGCCTTTATGGGCTTTGCTTTCTGCACTGGCGCACAGTCATGTTGGAACAGGAAGGGGCCATCCCCAAACTGTTCCCACAATGTTGGAAGCATTAAATTGTCCAAAATGTCTTGGTATGTTGACGCCTTCACAAATGAGATGAATTAGAGCAGAGACTGCGAGCCAGGCCTTCTTGTCCAACATCAGTGCCTGGCCTCACAAATGCGCTTCTGGAAGAATGGTCAAACAATCCCATAGACACACTCCTAAACCTTGTGTACAGCCTTCCCAGAAGAGTTGAAGCTGTTATAGCTGCAAAGGGTGGGCCAACTCAATATTGAACCCTATGGACTAAGACTGGGGTGCCATTAAAGTTCATGTGCGTGTAAAGGCAGGTGTCCCAATACTTTTGACAATACAGTGTATAAATATAATACACACACACACACGCCTGTTCTTTGAGATTAGCTGCCTTGAGAAGTTGCAGTATGATCATACACCTACAGTAAGTAATCAGATCTCTTTGAAAGAAAGATGTCACTAGAGTAAAGAAAGACATGATGAGGTCCATAAAACTGTTTGTTACCATGACAAGGAAATTGTAATTGTTGATGCCATAAGTAAGCTGAGGGTCACTTATCACCTATTGCTTGAAATGTCTACTTCAAGCCTGAATTCATATTTCCTGTCTAAGTACTGACAAAGGAATCTGCTGGGGTATTCAAAATTAGCTTAGTTACTTACAGTATATGAAAGCATTCCCATGGTTCTGACAGATGCGTGTTCCTGGCCACCATTCTCCTGCAAAGATGGAGAAAGTGTTCTGGGGGGGTGCCTTCTGCATACAGCTGTTCCTTTTCTTTCCGTGCCCTCAGGATTTCTTTCTATTAAACAGTAAAACTATGATCAGACCATGCTTTGCTCTTCTAAGGAAGATTTATACTGTATACATCTCAAGTCTCCCGCGAGGTGCGGGAGTCTCCCGCATTTCTGCGGCGGCACCTGCAAGCACCTCTCGAACTCCCAGGAATGATCGGTGCGGCGGGGAACAGCTGTGAACACCTATCTCGTTTGTATCAATTTTTAGCTGACAGACGCTTCTCCTTCTCCCCCTCCTGTGGCTGTCAGCTAAAAAGCTATACAGGGATATTGGTGTTCACAGCTGTCCCTCCTGCTGCACTGATCATTCCCGGCTGTTCTGTGTGCTCCTCCCCTGGCCCCCTCCGTGTCCTTCTCCGGCCCCCGTGTTCTCTTCCGCCCCCCTCGTCCCTCTGCAGCTGCCTCCCCTCCCCTCCTCTCCTCTTCCGCCGGCTGCATGCGGGGGGGGGGGGGGGGGACGACACTCAGGAATAGGACACAGTGAGCAAGGTCGCTCCTGTGATAACTGAGCAGAGTGCTCAGTTTATGAATGAACAGGAGCCTCTGTCTCCTGTTCATTCATCTTTAGTGCTGAGAAAGGGACTGGGGAATCTGTGTCCTCAGTCCCTTTGTCTATCTCAAAGGGGATATGTCAGGGTTCTGTTTAGACATCTCACCAAAGCCCCCCCAAAAAATATTAAAAAAATATTGTAAAAAAATTCTAAAAAAATGAAAAAGTGTAAAAAAATAAAATTAACTACTGACATCACTCTCCCCTGCCCTACCAACACTGTCCACTGCCCCAACCCCCTCCCCGCAAAAAGCATTGTCAAAAACAAAAACAAATTAAATTGTAAAAAAATCGATAATTAAAAATAAAAAAACGACTGACACCTTCCACTGCCACATACCACCCACCCCCCACCCCCACCCACGAAGCGCCACCTCCCTGAAATTAGTTTTTGCAGGTTGGGATGTCTGGATACTGTGGAAATTGTTTTACAGCTGCAATCTGGACAAAGTTCACCAGTATAATGAGACCTTTAACTGTAGTCAACAATTTAGTTTAGGCTCCTGGTATATGCTTATGTGGCAATGAATCAGCATGTAGGGATAAAAGGAAATGACATCTTCAATGCCTTGTTACAGTTTACAAAATTGAAATATGTAATCTATAGACCAACTGTTGGCAGTGAGAAGATCTTCAAACATATTGTCTGGAGACAGAGCCTATTTAGACCCGTTTTCCATAAGTAGAAAATATACAACACATACTGCAAGTTTTACATTATTTATTAGCCACCTTCACAGACATAAGACACACCTCACCTGGTATTGTGTACATATTACAAAAGCTCCTGGATAGACACCTTGAAAGAAAGCTTTGTATCATGCAGCAAATTGAGGCTTCTTCCAGTGTAAGGCCTGATTCACACCTAGGCAGGCTGCAGTTTGCATATTGCAGGTGCATTTTGTGTTTTTCAATACACGCTTTTCATCAATTGAAATCTATGGAACCAAAAACCAGAAAAAAGTCCCTTGCCCTTTCCATAAAATACACAGATGTGAACTACATCCATAGCAAACCATGGTAAATGGACTGTAGTGTGTTTCTGCAAAACTGAAAACGCACAAAAAAATGCATTAGGTGTGAACCAGGTCTTAGGGCTCCTTTACACTTGTGATGGGTTTCACCTCTCTCAGAAAAGCAATCGACGGTCAATCACTTTTCAGAGGGCAGTGGACAGGCGGCTGAGAGGTGATATGTTTTTACCTTGTGGCTTGTTTTAACTCTTGAAAGGCTGTGGCTCTCTCGTTCACACAGGGTGTATGAATCCGACCCCTTGTAAGGGCTGTTTACCTGCATGGGGATGCATCGGTGTTCTGTGCAGGACTGCTGTTAGTTGGGATGCAGCAGCTGCAAGGAGACAGACGCTGCTCCCAATGTGACTTCTGTGCAGGCCCTGTGCATGGAACACCTACTGTATGCAGGTAAACAAAGGATTTATACGCCCCCATGTGAACAAGGCCTTACATGGTTGTCATGCTGCCCTATTTGCTTGAATGGGTCACATTTGGTGGCAGTACTGCTCTCCGAACACAACCTAAGATATACAGTAAATCTTGCTGTGACTGCATCATGTATACAGTCCCCTCTAGCTGCAATAGTAGGATAAGAGGGGCAGTAAAACTGTGGCTCAACTGCCCCAGCGGTAAACAATGCTAAGCAAGCAGCTGTAGGAAAAGGACCCCCCCATCCAAGTTATGAGGAACTAGGCGGGGGGAAAAAAAACAGCATTTGAAACTGTTTAACCTTTTTTTTTTCTTTTTTTTTTTACAGATCTGAACACAGGTGCCTTGTTGTCAATGGTACAATGCACACAGCCGTCTAATGATCTATAATGCAGCAATGCGTTCAGAGCCTTAAAAAAAAGAGAGAAATGTTTACATTTGAGTGCTGCAATTTGTACACCCAAATATATATATAAGCGATACATATAAATTGCAACACTGCAGCTAGAAGAGGATGAAGAAGAATCTTAAGGCCCGTACACACGATACAAAAATCAGAAGTTTTCTGTCGACGAAAATTTCATCCGACGAACGATCTTCCGATTTTCGGATCGTTAGTATGGTGCTTTCAACAGCCGATTCAGATTTTTTGTCAGACAAAAGCTGGATGTGCAGACTATAATTTTTGTCGGATGTGAACACATTGTCCGATTTTCGTTTAAATATCATGCCCCGTACACATGATCGGATTTTCTGACAACAAATGTTGGATGTGAGCTTGTTGGCGGAAAGTCCGACCGTGTGTATGCTCCATCGAACATTTGTTGTCGGACTTTCCACCAACAAATGTTGGCTAGCAGGCTCTCAAATTTTCCGCCAACAAAACTTTGTTGTCGGAATTTCCGATCGTGTGTACACAAGTCCGACGCACAAAAGTCCACGCATGCTCGGAATCAAGCAGAAGGAGCCGCACTGGCTGTAGAACTTCCTTTTTCTTGGCTCGTCGTATGTCTTGTACGTCACCGCGTTCCCACGTTCGTAATCGTTGGCCAACATTTGTGTGACCGTGTGTATGTAAGACAAGGACAACATCCTTCGAACATCCCTTCGAACAAAATTCCATGGTTTTGTTGTCGGAAAGTCCAATCGTGTGTACGGGGCATTGTAGTTTTCGTCTGAAAAAAAATCGTAAGAACAAGACTACGCATGCTCAGAAACGAAAGAATACATACAAAACTATTCAACACATGACGTCACTTTTGAAGTTGAATTCTGTCGTATGAGAATTTTCGTATGGTGAGGAACCTCTTCACTTTCGATATGAGCCTAGCATGCAACAAAAAACGGACAAACGGTCGTCCGAAAATCTGATCATGTGTACGAGACTTTACTTGTGTGTTCTTTATGGAACATAACTTGTGTTTTTTTTACTCAGGATCTTCCTGCCAGCAGAATCCCATGCATAAGGCTACATACACATGGGTGCATTTCCTAGTGCAGTTCAAAGACACTGCGTATTTCTGGTGTCCTGGATGTCATGGAGCTGCATACGGAGACACCCATAGACATGAATGGGTGAAGGTGGCTGTATGCTGTCAAGATGCTTTTGGTGCATTATGTCTGTGCATGTGTGCTACTTTACATAGCTAGCTGTGCACCTTCAGCCATTTATGTGTATGGGCGGCATCATGCAGCTCTAGGACACCTGGAACACCAGAAGGAAGGAAGAAGCCGACTTCTTTTACGACAGAAGAGACAAGGTTTATATCTTTTCTGATCTCCCTGACTGGCAGCTCAGTGTCTCAGGTCTTTGCCAGACAGGGTTGCCAACCCCCATGACTTTTTTTTTCACTGGCAAAACATGGTAAATGTCCTGCCGGAGCACATTTTTACTGACATCCTGAAATATGACACAAATGCCTATTAAAAACTAAGAAAATGTATATTTAAACAGTAAGACGGAAACCTTGTGGACTCTGATGTAAGGGGGAACTCTGGGGACTCTGATGTAAGGGGGGGTTTGGGAACCCAGATGTAAAGGGGGGGGGATCTGATTGCCAGAATCTCCCCTTTAATAAGAGCTTCCCTTTACATCAGAGTCCACAGAGTTCCTCCTTATATCAGTGTCCCCCTTACCTTAGGGTCCCCACTCTTACATCAGTGTCACCATCTTACCCTAGTGTATCCACTCCCCGTTACATCAGTGACCCCCCCCCCCCCACAGAGTGACTGACCAACCGACTACCGCACAGACTCTGGGGTGGTCAGTCAGTTATTCTGGCCATACACTATGCGAAAAATTGCCCAAAATTCGGTCAGTTAGACAGTTCGTTCATTTTTTGGATAGTTAATGGGCACAAAATCGATAATCATTGGGACTTTTTTGAGCCGAAAAAAATGAATGACAAGTTTGGAAATTTTCTACTGAACGAACGATAAATTGAAAGCTTAATGTGTTTCCCGTCCGAACTTTTTGCACTAGGTATATGTAAAAAAACGAACAAACAATTGATTCCACTGAACGATTTATCAGTCATTATATGATGGCACTATCGCTTGCTCTCATGGCCGAACATTTGTTTTTTTAAAATGGGTTCGGCCGATTTTTTGTATAGTGTATGGCCAGCATTAGTCACTCTGTGAGCAGGAAAGTCACTCTGCGGCCTGGAGCTGACACAGACTCACCTGTATTAGTAGTAAGGATGAGCTCGGGCGTGTTCGCACAGCCCATGTGGAGAGCCCGCCAGGAAGTCTCACTGCGCTGCGCTAATCACAGGCAGTGAGACATTTCCCGATCTCTGCAGCCGCACATCAGGAAAAAGTCTCACTGCCTGTGATTAGCGCAGCGCAGTGCAGACTTCCTGGCAGGCTCTCCACGTGGGTTGTGCGAACACGCCAAGCTCATCCTTAATTAGTAGATTTCCACTGGTCGGACTGCGCAGGGCAGGCTACTGGTCCTCCTCCCCCTCCCCCCCGTTTCCTTCAGGCTGGGTTCACACTATCTTTGCATGCGGCTCACAGCAGGGGTCCGGTGCTTCCCTGTTCACCAATTCAGTTCTGATTTCTGGACCAAAAGACGCACTGAACCCCTGTGCAAATTCGCACCGGAGCCACAGCGGAGATATGTGAACTGGTTCCAAAGAGAGCCGGTCAAAATCCTGCTATTGGGAATTGGATGTGGAGAACCCACATCCAATTGGCAAAAGTGTGAACCCAGCCTCAAACTCGTGGAAAAAGTGCCAAGCCCCATGATGTCACTGTGCACCTGCGCCCGCCCTGCCACCTGAGCTCAGGTGATGGGTATCGGTCAGCTCCAGAACTGCGCATGAGCACCACGGAGCCATCAAGAAGCTGGCATATTTACAAGCACTTTCTCCTGTCCATGGACAATTAGGGACAGAAGAAAAATGCCCTTTTTTTTACAAACTGTCCGTAATTTTATAGATGGCTGGCAACACTGATGCCGGGATAAAGTAACTCGCTTATACATGTGTTGGAGCTCCGTTATTCCAGACAGTCAAAAGGCAGAATGTGGAAGAAGACTGGGATTTTTAGCGGCGCATTTCAGCCGCTAGCGGGGCGATTTTACCCCCCGCTAGCAGCCGAGAAAGGGTTAAAACTGCCCGCAATGCGCTGCACTAGCGGCGTTTTGCCGGCGGTATCCCAGCGCTGCCCCATTGATTTCAATGGGGAGCAGCGGTGGAGGAGCGGTAAACACACCGCTCCAAAGAAGCTGCTGGCAGGACTTTTTTTCCCGTCCTGCCAGCGCAGTGCTCCGGGGTGAAAGCCCTCGGGCTTTCACACTGCAGACAATGCTGCAGCTGTTTGAGGGCGGATTGCAGGCGCTATTTTTAACGCTATAGCGCCTGCAAAATGCCCTTGGTGTGAAAGGGGTCTAATACAGGAGGAATCAGAGGGCCCTGCTCATTGGAGTTTACAATCTAGGAGGGAGGGTCCTCTGATACAAAAGGTAATAACTGTGGGGAATGGGCTGATGGAGAAGTACAGTTGTTAGATGAATGCAGGATAGGCTTCTCTGAAGAGAAAAGTTTTCAGGGATCGCCTAAAAGTGGATTGGGGTAGGGAATTCCAAAGGATGGGAGAGGCTCTAGAGAAGTCCTGGAGATGAGCATAGGAGGAGGTGATGAGGGGGCCAGAGGGCAAGAGGTCAGTTTGAACGGTTAGGTTGGTATTTTGAGACCAGGTTAGTGATGTAGCTGGGGGCAGAGTTGTGGATGGATTTGTAAGTTGTTATTACTTTGAAGTGAATTTGTTGCAGCCAGTAGAGGTATTGGCAGAGAAGGGCAGCGGACACTATCACAACATTGTTCAATGTCATCATTTACACATAATTCAGGATTAGTGAAATGTTTAGGGTCCAGTCACACTCTTGTCATTGGTGGACTGTACTGACAGTATTGGTCTTCCACCAGTAGATGGCAGCAGCGCTCAGTGTTCGGTCTTTTATCAGCTGTCTCAGGTGCTGAGTGTCATAAACACGGAAGTGGATCCCGGTCTTGGCGAGGGGGTGCCAGGCTGAGTTGTGTACGGAGAAGGGGCACAGCACACACCGGGAGCGGCTGTGCATGGCACACTATGGCGGGCTGGGCTCCCCCTCGCCTGGACGACTTTATACTGACTGACAAGCTGGGTAGTGGCACCTATGCCACCGTCTACAAGGCCTACAGGAAGGTAAGCACAGCTGGGGCTGAGTACACCGGCCAGCCCTTCCCATACAGAGAATCTACTAATACAGAGAGCCATGGGAAGTCCTGGTCATGCTCTATTCAGTCTGATTGGTGGCATAGGATGGGTTGTCAGTGCCCGGGGCAAGGCAACTCATTTGTGCCCCCTAACCCACCCATGGACTTTAACCATTTGCCTACTGGGCACTTCTACCCCCTTCCTGCCCAGGCCAGCTTTCAGCGCTGTCACACTTTGAATGACAATTGCGCGGTCATGCAACACTGTACCCATGTGAAGTTTTTGTTATTTTTTTCACACAAATAGAGCTTTCTTTTGGTAGTATTTAATCACCACTGGGTTTTTTTATTTTTTGCTAAACAAAAAAATCTAAAATTAAAAAAAATATATATTTTTTTTTTTATAATTTGTTATAAAATTTTGCAAACAGGTAATTTTTCTCCTTCACTGATTTGTGCTGATGAGGAGACACTGATAGGAGGCCCTGATTGGACTGCAATGATAGTCAGTGCCAATGTCCCTTTATCACAAGCCGGTCTTCAGCTCTCCTCTCCTCAGGATGTCAACGTGAGGAAAGAAAAGCTGATAACCAGCTTGTGTTTGCTTCCATGATCAATGGTCATGGGACACAGCTGATCACGTGGTAAGGGGCTGTTGTGATTGGCCCTTTACCCCGATCTGTGATCAGCTGAGCTTAAAAGGCTCGGCAATCGCAGAGTGCGTCACCTGAGCGCCGCAGGGGGTGCGCAGGCAATGCAATCACGGGAGTATGTATATGTAAGCCCTCCCGGCAAACTGAGCTCGCACTATAGCCGAAAGATGTGCAGTGTGTCCAGTGTGCGGTGGGGCCAGCCAGCCTGTGCGCGGTGAGTGTAAAGGTTGAAGCAGCACAGTTGGAGCATGAAGGGAACTCCTGTAGTGATATAGGTGGACCTCTCCCCATCAGCCACTTACCACATGGCTTTAGAAGACTCCCAGGCTGCAATCTCTGCTCCACCTCTTTCCCAGTTTCAGCGTCTCGATCAGCCAGAGCAGCCACCTGTGAGTGGGTATGAGGGAGAGTTTGGCAACCCCCTGCCCCGCACACCATCTCCTCAGCCCGCTGCACAGGGAGACCTCAGGATTCTGTGTTCAGGGCACTAGAGGGACACTGCAGTCGGGCTAGAAACTCAAAGGCAGACCTTGCCAGCCCAGTGACACAGATGGTTGCAGAGATGGGGGTGAACCCAAGCACCCCCTTGGCGCAGCCCCTGGATTAGGGTGTGCCCAGGCACACACCTATGGTGAGCCCGCACTCTCAATCCAGCATGACACTGTGTGAGCCCACTCTATGTCATCCTGTGCCCCTCCAAATGTTGCGCCCGAGGGCACTGACAATACGAGAATTTTCGTTTGACAGAATACAACGTCAGAAGTGACGGAATGTGCTGAATAGTTTTGTATGTATTCTGTCATTTCTGAGCATGTAGTCTTGCTCTTGCGATTTTTTTCGTATGAAAACCGTACTAATGAAACGAAAATCGGATGTTGAGTTAATATCCAACAAAAATGTGACATTTGTGACAGTTTCATGTATGCCTTACTGACAGGTACATGAATCCATGTTCCATACTTCACACTACCACGAGACAGATTTCCAAAGAGTATATATGGCGCAATTTATGAATCTCATGGATAGTCTTTAATAAATATAAATCCTTTTTTTTTTAATCAGAAATAATATACATCTTACCCAGGTATTCTTAAACAGCTATAATCAAGACTGAGTAGTCACATTTCTTGCATAATCCCTCATCACGAGTCAGGTGACCTTTGTGCCCCTTGCACAGAGGAGCGTCTAGCTGCTATGCATTCATCCCAGTGTTCTAGTGCGCCTAGGAGGCACAAGTGCAGCGTTCAGCCTGTCAAGGTCTATGGCATACTGAGGCTGGACAAAGCTGAATTATTTACCCAGTGATACTTGCATTTAGGGCCCTATGTATTCAGGGATGAACACCTGGAACATAGGTCTTCTGGGTTCTGGGAATTCATTGAATGCATATGGTCCTAAATGCAAGTACCACTTGGTACAAAGATAAGTCCTGTCCAGCTGCAGCATGCCATATACTTAGACAGGCAGCGAGCTGAAGACTGCACCTGTGGACTCCCAAAAATAAGGGGATACACACACAGCAGCTAGATGCCTCTGTGTGTAAGGGGTCTTAAGCAGAAGAGGACCTGCTCTGTACATTTTTAAATATTCCTTTTAATATTGATTTTGTAGCTTAATTCCATTTTTTGTGCAACAAAGATTCCTTTCAAGTGTTATTATTTTAAAATGTAACGAAAAAACACAGTAAGGCTGGATTCACACCTATGCAGTTTTAGTGCTTTTTGCATTTTGCAGATTTGCACTACAGTCTATATAACATTGTTTCCTATGGAGCACATTCTGTAGTGCAAATCTGCAAAATGCAAAAAGCACTAAAAATGCCTAGGTGTGAATCCAGCCTTTGGCTCCATTCACACTTGTGAATAGGACCATTGGTGATTATGTGCGGAAGACCCAGTGTGGGCTCCCAGTAAATAGCTGGGGGCAGCAGTTCCATGCAAAGCATTGGGAAGCTGACAGCTCCTGCAGCTACTTTGATATAATCACTCATGTAGCGATTACCTGAGAATGATCAGCCCTGGATGCAGTCTGCAAGCAGCCACGGTTAGCTGCAGGAGTTGTTAGCCTCCCATTGCCTTCAATGGGGCTGCTTCCCGCCAGCTTATCGATGGGAACCCCCACTGGGTCCTCTACATGTAATCTCTAACGGCCCCATTCTCAAGTGTGAATGGCACCTAAAAGTGTATGTAAACCAAAACAGTGAATTTCTCTATTTTTGGTTATATTCAATTGTGAAATATTCCTTTTCAAATCATTTTGTTTGCATCTATTTGATATGTGCAAAAAAAAAAAAAAAACACCAACTGATCTTGCCAGGAATCTTGTCAGCTAAGTGCTCTATGTTTTGGAGAATAGGAAAGGGGGAGATTTCTCTAGTACTGTCCAGTTTTTGTTGCCCTGATACAGTATGTTAAGTGAACATCCTTACTCAAGACCAGAAAGTGTATTTCAGGCAGGATCAAATTCACAAAAAATGAATACAGCCATCACATCCAAAAGCTGGTGAGCTATAATATAACATTTTGTTTTTTGGTTTAGTACCAGGTTAATCTAGCTTGTTAGTGCTCTGTTATTGTAGAGCTGCACAATTAATCGTTAAAAAATCGTGATCTCGATTCACCTCCCCTGACGATCTCTCCTGCTGAGTTTGACGATTCTTTCATATAAACAAGTGGAGAGATTATCTGCTCACTCAGCTGTCAAAAGAAAACATCCAGGCATTCTGCCAAGTTTAGAACTTGAAACATTGTATCTAACTTCCTTCTTAGATCAAAGGGATAAACTTCTCTGTGTAAACAAATAATCTGGGCAATCTGCCAAGCTTTAAACAACGTGTAAATGCAGGAAGTTTAACCACTTAAAGTCTAAATCTTTTTCTGACACTTCTTTCTTAAGTTAAAATCAATATTTTTTGCTAAAAAAAATTACTTGGAACCCCCAAACATTAGAGATAATATATATATTATATATATATATATTCTAATATTTTATAATATGGAATAAAATGGCAATTGCTGCAATATTTTATGTCGCACTGTATTTGCCCAGCGGTCTTTCAAATGCAATTTTTTGGGAAAAAATACACTTCAGTAAATAAAAAAAAAGAAACAGTAAAGTTAGCGCAATTTTTTTTTGTTTTAATGTGAAAGATGATGTTACACCGCGAGAATCGTGAGAGAATCGTGATCTATCCTCTAAGCAAAAAAATCGTGATTCTCATTTTAGCCAGAATCGTGCAGCTCTATGTTATTGTATCAGTAATGTGTCCTCTGTGTACTTTCCTTCCTCAAACCATTAGCGGAACACCCGGGAGGTGGTAGCTATTAAATGTGTCAGCAAGAAAAGTCTGAACAAAGCATCTGTCGAGAATCTCCTGACAGAAATCGAGATCCTAAAAACAGTTCATCACCCCCATATACTGGAGCTCAAGGACTTCCAGGTTAGTGTCTACAGTTGTCACTTGTAAGAGTGTATAATATTAAAAGGAAATCTGACCAAATCTTGGAAACTCTACCCACCTGGCAGTCATGCTCATCTTATAGGCCCCATGCACACTGAACGTTAAAATAACATTATAGAAACGACAGTAGCTTTGCAGTTTTTCCACGTTTTTAAAATTTTTTTTTAACCTCTTCCGGACCAGCTCACGCCGATATACGTCGGCACTTTGAAGAGGGATATTGTTGTTATGGCAGCAGCTAGCTACCATAACCCCGGTATCCTCTTCTTCAGTGAGCGGTCTGGTTTCAGATAAAAGTGGTCTCTGCAGCGAATTCGCCACAAGATCACTCTTATTGGTGTCGGGAAAACGTCACTTCTGCCCATAGCTCTTAAAGAGACTTTTTAAAAAATTTTTTTTTTTTATTATTGCATTTTAGTGTAAATATGAGATCTGAGGTCTTTTTGACCCCAGATCTCATATTTAAGAGGTCCTGTCATGCTTTTTTTTTCTATTACAAAGGATGTTTACATTCCTTGTAATAAGAATAAAAGTGACACAATTTTTTTTTTTTTTTTTTTTTTTTACAAGAACAGTGTAATAAAATAAAAGGTAAAATAAATAAGAAAACTTTTTTTTTTTTCTTCAAACGCACCCCGTCCCGCCGAGCTCGCGCGCAGAAGCGAACACATACTTGAGTAGTGCCCGCATATGAAAACGGTGTTCAAAAACCACACATGTGAGGTATCGCCGCAATCGGGAGAGCGAGAGCAATAATTCTAGCCCTAGACCTCCTCTTTAACTCAAAACATGCAACCTGTAGAATTTTTTAAACGTCGCCTATGGGGATTTTTAAGGGTAAAAGTTTGTCGCCATTCCATGAGCGGGTGCAATTTTGAAGCATGACATGTTGGGTATCAATTTACATGGCATAACATTATCTTTCACAATATAAAAAAAATTGGGCTAACTTTACTGTTGTCTTATTTTTAAATTCAAAAAAATGTATTTTTTATAAAAAAAGTGCGCTTGTAAGACTGCTGTGCAAATACGGTGTGAAAGAAAGTATTACCATTTTATTCTCTAGGGTGTTAGAAAAAAATATATAATGTTTGGGGGTTCTAAGTAATTTTCTAGCAAAAAAAACAGTTTTTAACTTGTAAACACCAAATCTCAGAAAGAGGCTCGGTCCTTAACCACTTCAGCCCCGAAGGATTTACCCCCTTCCTAACCAAGCCCTTTTTTGCGATACGACACTGCGTTGCTTTAACTGACAATTGCGGGGTCATGTGACATTGTACCCTAACAAAATTGATGTCCTTTTTTTCCCCATAAATAGAGCTTTCTTTTGGTGGTATTTGATCACCACTGCGGTTTTTATTTTTTACGCTATAAACAAAAAAATGGCAAACATTTTGAAAAAAAAGCAATATTTTTTACTTTTTGCTATAATAAATATCCCAAAAAAATATAAAACAAATTACTTCCTCAGTTTAGGCCGATATGTATTCTTCTACATATGTTTGGTAAAAAAAAATCGCAATAAGCGTATATTGATTGGTTTGCGCAAAAGTTATTGTGCCTACAAAATAGGAGATTTATGGTAATTTTATTTATTTTTTTTTTATTATTATTAGTAATGGCGATCTGCGATTTATTTATTTTTTTTAAATTATTTATTTTTTATCGTGACTGCGACATTGCAGTGGACAGATCGGACACTTTTGACACTATTTTGGGACCATTGGCATTTATACAGTGATCAGTGCTATAAAAATGCACTGATTACTGTGTAAATGTCACTGGCAGGGAAGGGGTTAAACACTAGGGGGTGATCAAGGGGTTAAGTGTGTTCCCTGGGCGTGTTCTAACTGTAGGGGTGATGGGCTCACTAGAACATGACAGAGATCACTGCTTCCGACCACTGGGAGCAGTAGATCCCTGTCATGTTGCTAGGCAGAACAGGGAAATGTCTTGTTTACATCTCCCCGGTCTGCCTTTCTGTGCCGCGATCATGGGCCACCGGCGGACATCGAGTCCGCAGAACCCGCACGCGCCCGCTAGCCGCCGATGACGCAGCGACGTACTGGTACGTTGTTATGCGCACCCGTGCCGACGTATATCGGCGTGAGCCGGTTGGCATGTGGTTAAAAAAAATATTTATTTATGCGCCTTTATGGTTTTTTAAGCGTTTTTTTGTGGTCAGAAAAACAGCTCCTGAAAGCGATTTTAGGGCGTTCAGACAACAGCCCATCAACTGCACTGCTGATAAAAGTCCAAAAACGTCCGTGTGTGCATGGACACATAGGATAACATAGAGGGGAGTTTATGGGCTATTAAAAAAACGCCCAAACTCCCAAAAACGGTCGTTTATGAGCTTCAGTGTGCATGGAGCCTTAACTTCAATACTGTCTGAGTCACTTACCGAGAACCAGCATGCACAAGGCGAAGTCAATGTGAAGTGAGGCCTCCTGATGTACAGTCTTGCTTTGGATCCATGACTAAAAGCATTAAAACCATTAGGTCATCACGACAGTCAGGGAATAATATTTATGGAGGAGATATTAGCAATGGTAGCTTCTGGACTTTTCTCAGTACTGGTTTGCTTTACGTTTTCTAATTAGTAGTAATGTAAAGAGGAAGTACTGTACAATACATTTATGACACTTTTTTCACTCATGCTCTAATAACTGACTCATGAGCAGCTGATGTACATTTATAGGTTTAAATCGATTCCTGCACAAAGAAGTAAAAAACCTTCAATATAGACAGCTGTACCAAAAAATAAAATGAACAATGTTGACTGTTGATGTGACAATAAACATTTTGTTTTTGTTGTCTTGCATTGCATCATGACAGTGGGACCGGGATTACATATTTTTGATCACTGAATACTGTGCAGGAGGAGACTTGTCTCGCTTTATACGGTCACGGAGAATACTTCCTGAGAAAATTGTTCAAATCTTTCTTCAGCAAATTGGTGAGTAAATAGACTGGTGCTCTTTTGTTGTTAATGCTATTTTACCCTGCATTGTCATTCACCCTCATCCGGACATTGTAATTCTCATAGATTTTTCACTTCATTATGTTCTTCTGTACGCTTGTATTCCATCTAAAAGCTTTCTGTTGTTGTGTTTTCCCTATTCATCTTTCAGGACAGCCACCACTGAGAGACCTCGGCTCCTTCCCCGCTGGACCCTCAGTTCTGGCAACTCTGCGCTCCATCTCCCGGAAAACTTGGAGGCGTTTCAACAGCTGGTGTGCAGGAAGCTCCTTTGACATGCGCAGCCCAGTGGCGGTCTTGGAATTTTTTGCAGTGTGGGGCAGACAAAGGTCTAACCATTAGCACTCAGAAAAGCCAGATTTCAGTGCTAAGTGTTTTTCTGGAAAAAGCTTTAGCTGGGAAACCTTGGATGGCAAGGTTTTTTAAAGCTTTAGGCAGGCAGAGGCCAATTTCCAATCCTCCGTTTCCCATTTGCGATTTGTCCTTGGTGCTGTAGGCGCTTAAAGGAGAGCCGTGTGAACCCATTGATTCTTGTGCGGGGAAATTTTTAACCCTCAAGATAGAGTGTTTGGTTTTTTTTTTTTTTTTTTTGTGGCAATCACTACCGCCAGGAGGGTTGGTGAATTTGAAGCTCTCTCCATCAGGGCTCCCTTTCTAGCGATTTTTCCGGATTGAATAGTTTTTAAGATGGATCTGGCCAAAGGTGGCCTTGAAGTGTCAGAGGGCAAGAAATTATTTTGCCGACTCTCTGTTCGAATCCATTGGGTGAACAGGAACGTACGTTTCATAAATTGGATGTTAGAAGATGTGTCCTTCAGTACATAGATAGTACAAAGGCATTTTGTAGGTCTTATGCCTTCTTCCTTTTTTTTTTTTTTTTTTTGGGGCTAGGAAGGGTTCTAAAGCCTCTAATTTGTTTGTTAGCTAGATGGCTTAAGCTGACCATTAGTCAGGCCTACATAGCAAGAGGTAGAGAGGTCCCTAAGGGTATCAGGCAGGGCTCACTCCACCAGGGCTATGGCGACTTCACAGGTGGAGAGGGCTGGTGCTATGCCAAAGCATATCTGTCAGGCAGCAACTTGGTCCAGTCTTACCACCTTCATCAAACACTACTGGTTGGACCTGTTGTGCGCTAAGGATCAGGCTTTAGGGCAAAAGGTCCTTCAAGTGGTGGTCCCACCCTAAGGGTAGGTGTTTGTTTATCCTCTCAGAGGTGGCTGTCCTGAAAGACGAATAGGGAATTACAGAGTTACACTTACCGGTAATGTCTTTCCAGGAGTCTTTCAGGACAGCACCGTTACCCATCCAAATAATGTTTCTGCATGAGGAGTCCCTGGCAGGGGAACCGTCAGGAGGGTTAAACGTTTTGTATGGCGTGTTCTAATGTCTCCCCAGCTGGCTGGAGGTACTTGTGAAAGACTGAGGGTCCGGTAGGGAAGGAACGGCTTTAAAGCGGAGTTCAGGTGCAGGCGCTGGCATTGCAAGTAAAGGAAACCGGTAGCGAAGCCTTCAGGTGCTGTGGTCAATTGTTTAAAACCGCAATGTCATTTTTCCTGGAACTCCGCTTTAATCTCAAGGCTAAGGCAGTGTTTCCTGTGAGGGGAGGAGCCAAGGTCTCTCAGAGGTGGCTGTCCTGAAAGACTCCTGGAAAAGACATTACACGGTAAGTGTAATGCTGTCTTTTTTTGTTTTTTTTTTTTTAAATACTGCGGTGTGTTTAAAAAAAAAATTCTGAGACAATTAACTACATGTAAAAAAGGAGCTAGCAATTGTTCTCTTTTTCTGTCCCTCGCCTATTCCAGAGAAGTGACAACTCAGATTTGTTTAGTTAAAGTGGTATTAACCCAAAAGCAAATATTTTATTCTATTGCAGCTTACCAATTCTTAAAGTGATATTAAAGGCTTGTTTTTTTATTTATACGTACCTGCTCTGTGCAGTGGTTTTACACAGAGCAGCCCAGATCCTCCTCTTCTTGGGTCCCCAGCCAGCTCTCCTGGCGCCTCTCTCCCGCCGAGTGCCCCCACAGCAAGCAGCTTGATATGGAGGCCCCCGAGCAGGCTCGCTATAGTGTGTCCTGAATGGCCCTGCCCACGCTCTCTCCTTATTGGCTCACTGGCTGTGATTGACAGTAGTGGGAGCCAATGGCTACCGCTGCTGTCTCAGCCAATGAGGAGGGACAAACCTTTTGAGAGCCGAAGTTCTCGTGCACATTGCTGGATCAGGATGGGGCTCAGGTAAGTTTTAAGGGGAACTGAGGGCACTGCTGAACACAGAAGGCATGAATGCATGAATTCAATGCATGAAGGTAAAAAACCTTGCGTTTTTACAACAATATATTTAAAACATACAATTTTTAAAACTCTGTCGAATCAGGAAAAAAAGGTGTACACCTGAGAGAAGTAGTAATACCAGTTCACCCTGTAGTGATCATATTAGCATGCTTGACATGTTTCGCGGACAATACCCCGCTTCTTCAGCAGCTTTATTTGCATGTATATGATGTTTATAGGTCAGAGGTCATATATAATACTACAAAACAGAAAAAGAGAAACATATTAAACATAATAACAAGAAACATTAAAAGGCCATATAACCATAAGATAGATTACACACACACACACACACACACACACACACACACACACACACACACCCCCATAAGAGATATATATTATTAGTATGCGTGGTGTTACATACACACACACACACACACATGAATGCAACCCTTACCCTAAGCAAAATCATACACCGCAGTCCAAAGGGAGTAGGTCCGCCCCAGCGGGCATGGGAGCCCCCACAGACACAAAAGGGACGTGATGAGGTAGTCTGGTAAAAAAACATAATAGACACCATTGTAGACCATACAGTCTTTAAAAGAAAATGATGAGAAATGCTAGTAGGTGTATACCTACCGCAATGGTAGGTAGAGTCATCTACAAAAGGAAACATACCAGAGTTGGAACTTTATGGGAGTCTAAAGGGTTTTACACATCAGTAGCCAATATATTAGTATTTCATGCACACATCTGCAAGCCAAGTAGATAAATATCCTCAGCTCTGCATGTAACCAGATAAATCCTGAGTCATAAGAGACAGGGAAGATAGAGCCGCTGAGACCTTTATTTATCACCAGCTGATTCTTAAACCAAAGAAAGTAGGGGCCAGGCAATCCTTTGGAGATATATAAAGTGCACAGAGCACTTGTTAGTTAAGACAGTAGTAGAGCACAGACCGTATAGAGGGTACAAGGGCTTTTGAGGCTCACCTTCTATGGTATGGTAAAGTGAAAAGCTATAGAGTTATCCTAAAGGAATCCAGCAAGCGTCCATTGCATTCGTAGGAAAGGAGTCCCTATCATAGTGGGTTCAGAGAGGAATAGCATTGAACCACCATTTTCACCGGTGTAAAAATTTAGAGTGCAAGTGTAATCAGAACTTACCATCCACAACAGGGAAGGGGAGAGAGACACAGCAGGACTGCAGCAGCAGAACGCTGGGCTCCACACAACCCTCTCTTATCCGCGTGAGACTCCTGCCCAGTGACACCCACCAGCCAATTGGCATGTGACGTCACCGGGCCCAGCCCCGCAGAGCGCATGCGCGAGGACCACGCATGCGCAATGTCTTAAAACTGGCACCCACACAGACACGAGCGCCGTCCGTGCAGTGTGACGCCCATCAGACAGGAGGTTTGTTACTGGCCAGATCACAAGGTGAAAACAGAGGGGAAAAAAGCCTAAGAAAAGAAAACTGATGCAGCCTCCACATCTAATGATTGGTAAGCTACAATATAATACATTTTGGTTTTAGCTTTAATAGCTTAGCTTTAGCTTTAATTTCATATTTCATCTATAGCCTATCTGCCCCAAAGCTCAACGAAGACTTTGCACTTCTGCTTTGCGGAAGGTGACAACTCTCTCGTCTAGGCAGAAATGCATTGTTTTATTTGAAAGGGGAAACTGGATTGGTTATTCTGGGCAGCAGCTCTGCTAGATTTCATGACGTCATTCTCATTGTCCCAGCACTGCTAAGCCCCACAGTACTTAGCGGGCTTTGGGGGCCATGTTAGATGCCTGTGAGTAAAGGTCCTTTTAAAGCATTTCTATAGCTAAATACAAAATGTAAAACGAATTGCTGCCTGTTAAGACCTAATACTTAAAGTGGATCTTCACTGCATCTGAGCACCACAAACCAAATACACTATTTCATTCATTTTTGAAATTCATAGCAAACTCCCCCATCCATCCATGTCTTTGTGCTTTATTTTGTTGAGAAATCACTTTGATAAACACCCTCTAGTATTTCTGTCAGTGGCCATCTTGAGTAAGGGCAAATAATTCATGTAGCATTCACTTCCTGGAATCCATCTGCCCTTAGCTCAAGTATGCATGCAAGAGAGTGTGCTTAGCTGAGAAAACCCCTCCCCTCCTCCTGAAGTCTCTTGGGATATATGACATCATTGTAATGTAAAAATGGAAATGTAAGAAAAATGTATAAAAAAAAAAAAAAAAAAAAAAAAAAAAAAGGTTTAAAACAAGTAAATATGATATAGTTCCCTATCCATTTACTAATGCTAGTAGCATGAGGATTAAAAATAATCAATGTTGATTGGGAGAGTGAAGTTCCACTTTAATTGTCATGCCTCCAGTCTTCAGTGTGTTATAGAGCTACAATGGTTGAAGATTGTTCATCATCTGACAGTTTCAGGCTCGGTTCACTTATATGCGAATCAGATTAGTTTTAAACCACATCCGATTTGCATGACGTGAACCAAACTAGCTTTCCATGGAGCTGGTACACATATCTGTGGTGCAGCGGCAGTGCGAATTCAGTGCAATTTTAAAAAGAGTCCTGTGCATTTTCTGAGCACTGCGGTGTGGTTTAGATGCAAATTCCAGGCTCATTGCCTTCTATGGGAATGCTTCTGAATCACACATATCATCAGTTTTTAACACAAATTGAGAAAAGAAACAGCAACAATCCATACCAGACCCTTCAAGGATCCCAACCTTCAAGAACCCCAGGCCAAAAAAAAAGGCATGGGGTTCCCTCCCCAAACCATACCAGACCCTTATCCGAGCATGTAGCCTGGCAGGCCATAAAAAGGTGGGGGGGGGGGCAAGAGAGTGGCCCTCCCCCTCCTGAACCATGGCAGGCCACATGCCCTCAACTTAGTTATTTAAGAACTGTCAGACTGCAGAGCTCTCAGTCAGCAGGAGGCAGCGACTCTTACAGACCATGTTGTGTGTTTTTTACTTTTGGGTCGCGATGATTGACGCTTGAGCTATACTGGAGGACATATGTTTTTTTAATAAAGGAATTGTCAAAAACTGTCTCTGTGTTGTTTTTATTTATTTTTGACACTTTTTGGTGAATGAGTAGGGTTACAATGTACCTCTTCTCATTCATACAAGGGGCGGCCAGGATTCCAGCAAGACCCCACCCACACAACCACCAGCCGGGATTGTAGGGATGAGGCCCTGGTGCCTGCTCATCCCCCTCCCCCTTTCCTGGCCTTTAATTTTGGCAGGGGTTCCCCCTTAAAATTCCAGTTATGGATTGGGGGAGGGGGGACCCCCGCAATATATGTGTGTGTGTGTGTGTGTGTGTGTGTGTGGTTTTTGTTTTTTTGTTTTTTTTTCTTTTTCAAATTTGTATTGCTGGCAATTCTTTGGTTTACATTCAGCTGTCAGCTGATGAGCCATCGGTTAAGGACACGGTGACTGGCTTCTTGTCCGGCTCATAAACGACCAGCTATTGTTAAAGGCCCTGGTGGCTGCCCGCTCCGAAAATTTGCATCTGAACCATATCTGAAATCGCAGCTAGAGTGGACCTGAAATTCACACGTACATGTGTGAACATAGTTTAACTACTTAAAGACCGCCCACCGCAGATATACTGTGGCAGGGCAGCTCTATTGCGTGACACAATGTACCTGTACGAAATTTCGTGCAATGGATAGCAGGGGCCAGAGGGGGAGCCAATCAGTGGGTCCGTCGGACACGATGTCTGCCAGGACCCACCGATCCCTGACAGGGAAGAACACAATGATCTTGTGTTCCTGAAAAATGAAAAATGAGGGTGAGTGCTGCGCTATCCAAGAGAAATGACAAAGGGGTACCAGATAGTGTAGTTTTTTTTAAGCAGGACTGATGACTGACTTCATCCCCTGATGAAGTCACGTGATCGGTGACGTCACGCGTAGGGACGGAATAGCCACTCTACACTGATCGAGGTTAACAAGCTCGCCGCTCGTAGGAGATAGACACTGTTTATGTTGAATGTGAGTACACCCTGATGTTTTTAATAAAGCTCAGTCCTGCTTAAAAATACTACACTATCTGGTACCCCTTTGTCCTTTATTACCGGTTTCACCTATATCGAGGCACAAAGACAAAGATAGGACCCGCTCTGGTCCAGGGACCCCAAGAAAAGACAACACCCACCAGTATTTGCTTCTTTGCGGTTTTCCCATTACCGCTAGGTAAGGGGCCACTGCTTACTTTTGTGTGATTCATGCACGAAGAAAACACACACCTGTCTCACTTCAGGCACTTCACTTCGTTTGTTTTTTGCACATTGGACTTTTTTTATTGTTTTTTAAGACATTATAACACTGAATCCTTTGTTTTTTTTCCTTCACTTATGCACACAGTTGCATGATGTTTGGACTTTTTTATATTGTCAGACTTTATTTGATTTATCTATTGCTGTGACACTATCTGGTTGCGTTGTGATTGGAGTGTCTATGTCACATATCACTATGCACTTTTTATGCGTTTTTTTGCACGTTTACACAGGAAGCTTTATATATGACTGTGTTTGCACATTGATTTATATCTTTTTGCACAATTAACTATATTGTTGGTCTTAAGCTTATTTATTGCTACATTTTGTACACGCATCTATTCATTAATATTTACACATGAGTAAATTTATTTATACTGAACGTTTACAGATAGAATTTATTTATTGCAGTATTTTGCACATTGATTTTGTTTGCACTGTCCGATAGGACAATAGCACTTGCTTATTTATTTAGGATCGCTCTTTAGTGGTCTATACCACACCACAATATATACTATCTTGTTGTTGGTAGCTTCCTATTTATACTGTAGCATTCACTTTATACTGTTACCTGTAGCAGCAACTTTTTTCATTTCTCTTGGATAGCGCAGCACTCACCCTCATTTTTCTTTCATTCATCTATGGGCTTTGTTTGACCCCATTCGGTGCTTGCAGCTGTTCGTATCTTTACCTTTCTGCCATGGTAGCGCAGGAATAACTCACATTATATTTGATCCTGTGTTCCTGCTAAGCAGCAACATGGATCTCTGTGTTCTCCCAGTCAGTCTATCCCCCCACACAGTTAGAAAGCATCCCCTAGGGACACACTTAACCCTTTGATCGCCCCTGGTGTTAACCCCTTCCCTGCCAGTGTCATTAGTACAGTAACACTGAATATTTTTGGCACTGATCACTGTAATAATGTCACTGGTTCTCAAAAATGTCAGATGTCCAATTTGTCCACCGCAATGTCACAGTCCTGCTAAAAATCGCTGATCGCCGCCATTACTAGTAAAAAAAAATAAATAAATAAAAATACCCCATAGTTTGTAGACGCAATAACTTTTGCGCAAACCAATCAGTATACATCTATTGGGATTTTTTTACCAAAAATATGTAGCAGAATACATATTGGCCTTAATTGATTTTTTTTTTATTGGATATGTTTTGATAGCAGAAAACTAAAATATATATATATATATATATATATATATATATATATATATATATATATATATATAATTTTTTTTTTTTTTTTTTTTTTTCAAAATTGTCACTCTTTTTTGTTTATAGCGCAAAAAATAAAAACCGCAGAGGTGATCAAATACCACCAAAAGAAAGCTCTATATGTGGGAAAAAATGACATCAATTTTATTTGGGTACAGCTTTACAGTAACACAGTGCCAGATTGCAAAAAAATGGCCTGGTCATTAAGGGGGTAAAACCTTCCAGGGCTGAAATGGTTAAAGCGTGTCAGATGCCTGGTCACCTTCTGTGCCTGCCAGACACTTTTTTTTTTTTTTACCTGTATTTAAAAAAAAAAAAAAAGAAAACAATATATTACAATATAGCGTGGTGGTAGAGGCGTTGTATGGCTTTGAGAAAGAAAAGCTCAGTGTTGCTATGGCATAAAGTACCTAGAGAGTCTGCGTAGTGGTAAACTTTCTTTTTTAGAGAGTGGAAGCGAACCCATTAATGACTGCCTCCTAGCTTTTTATTCAGGTTTTCTAATGTACATCATGAATGAGTATTGGTGAATGTGCGTGATCAGAGCAGTTACTAGACTGTTAGAAAACCCTGAGTTGTAGAAGCAATGTTTGACATTGGCACAAAGTACTACTTTACATATTCACAGTGTTCTGTGATTAATGGAGTTCTCATTTTATTCTTTCAGCTAGTGCTTTGAAGTTCCTGTATGAAAGAAATATTTCCCACTTGGACTTGAAACCTCAGAACATACTTCTTGGTAGTCTGGATAGACCACATTTAAAGTTGGCAGGTGAGTGCTGGCTTTACTGGAAGTAATAGAATATAATTTCAAAGTAGTTAAGTTCTGTTCACCGATTTGTAATAAGTTGTTCATGCATACATTTTTGTAGTTTTCAGTAAGATATTGTGTCGGTTCACTCAGTGCAGCTTCAAAGCCGACATCCCTGCGTGACTTCATCGTGGCTTGCATACAACTTCTTTAACAGAAGTCAATGCAAGTCGTGTTGAAGTCACCCAAAAGTAGTGCAGGAACTTTTTTTGTAAGTCGGAGCAATTTGCGTCGCACCGATTAGAACGGTTCCCTGGCTGTTAATGGGGCACGACTTGCCATGCGACTTTGTCGCATCAGTGTGAACCGGGGCTGAACATTTTATTAAAGTTGGAATACACAATCCAGATTTAGATATCATCATGGATGTGGTGCATGGCCCTAAGGAAACCTTTATGCATGACCCTCTGTCGGGCTTTTTATTGCAGTTTGTGTCCCTATTGCGGAGGTTCGCCCCTCTATTTGTACTGGCAACCATTGTCCTCTAAAAGAAAATGAGAGGAAATTCAAAATTTTACAGTTGTCCTCAGAATATGAGGTAAGGGGAAATGTTCCAATGGGGACAACTGTCTAGGAAGGGGCATTGCCCTCCCTTTGGGAGATTTCCTTCTAGCTTCCTGTTTGAATGTCTGTGACAGTAAGTGAACGAAAATTTCCCCAATGGGATACAGACGTAAAAAAAATTAGGCACAGGTTTTAAGTCTGTTCTCGCTACTCTTCAAAAACTAAAAAACAGCTGCATAGACACTTTATAACTAAAGCTAAAACTGTTTTTTTTTTTTTTTTTATTGCTGTCTGTGCCCCTGTTAAGGCGATTCGCCCTCTCTATTTGTTCTGTTTACCATTATCATTGAAAGTGAAAGTAAAAGAAAATACCTAATTTTGGGTTGACTCCAGAAAAGTAATAGAAGGGAAATCTTCCAATGGGGACACTAGTTCTGGAGACTTGGGGGGATTTCCTTTCACTTTCTCTTTTGAGACAGGTAGTAAAAGTAAGTGTAATTCTCCCTAATAGGACAAACGTAAAAAGAAAAAAAAACTAACAGGGGTTATAACCCTCCCGTACTCTATCCAAAATTAAGTTTTGCCTATAGTTGTACTTTTAAGCAGCACGTTCATTTGAATGTGCAGTCAATGCACCAGAACAGACAAAGTAACAATTCTGAACCCATTTTCCTGACACAGTGCACCACAATGCAGCTGTGCATGGGTAGCCAATCAGCTTCTAATTTTCAGCTTGGTCAATCAAGCTTTGGCGATGAAACCTGGAAGCTGATTGGTTTCCATGCAGAACTGCACCAGATTCTGAGTGCGCCAGTTTTAGTAAAAAATAGTAAATAACCCCCCATAACCACAATGCAATGGAGTAAAGTCGGCCTAAAATTATACCCCGGTCAAGTTTGAAAATAAAACCTGAAAAAAATTATTATCCTAAATTTAGAGCTGCGCAATTGCAGTTTTCCTGCCATTTGTGTGTTTATCTAGCCTTTATTATTCGTAACTCTGTGTAGTGCTTTTGGATTAGAAAAAACTCAATATGTTTAGTATGTTTGAGGTGCTGCCATTTGAAAGAACAGTCCTTGGATTAAAAAAAAGCAGCAATAGGTACTGGATAATTGTCTGCTCCTGTATATGTATGTATATGTATGTATATGTATGTGTATGTATATATATATATATATATATATATATATATATATATATATATATATATATATATATATATATATATATATTTTTTTTTTTTTTAAGATGATATTTATTATTTTCATATAAGAAAAAAACAATTACAAATGCGAGACACCCATTTGAACTTTAACAGAGTCTGTGTCCTAGATACATAATACAGGTTGCTCAAGCATTATGCCATGAAGCCTTTTTTTAAAAAAATTACACAGTCAAATTGATCAAACGGAGTGAATCAGTGGTGCGGTGGCCTACCGGGAACCCAGCTGGGTTAAGCAGTGAGAAGGGATTTGGTCCATGGGCACCATATTTTATAGAAACATTTCAAAGAACCCCTAGTGGCATAAGGAAGCTGATGAAACAGTAAAAGGGCTGCATTGATTAGTTCTAGTCCTGAATTAGGTGTGCGTAGCCTATTGTATTTGGGTGAGCACCCCAAAGTTCAAACGCACGTGTGTGTATATATACACACACTATACATTTATATATATACTGTAATTATATATATATATATATATATATATATATATATATATATATATATATATATATATATATATATAAATTCTTTTTATTATTCACAAATACACATGTAAATATAGATGCACAACAGCATTTTAGATGGAAAAGGCAGCCTGATCTAACACATTGCTTCTGCTGCTGCCACCGCCGTCTCCCCTCCCCTCTCCTGGCATGCTAGGACTTGTAGTGCCCCAGTAGTTTACAGACACCTGAGGTGCTCATGCAGATGAGGAGGCTGTGCCTGTGTGTTAGTGAAGCAAGTAGTTGCATTCAGACAAAAAAAAAAAAAAAATAGATTGTACTGTTTCTAAAACACAGGAGACCTGTTACAGAGAGCACAGCCAACCCCCCCCCGCCCCTCCTTTGTGTATGGAAGGCACTGGGCATCCCCCCCTAAGGTAAATATATTGTGCTCATCCCAGCTTACCTTCTCATGGTAGCCTGAGGTCCGTCCCACACTGCAGGCTGTTTACCCCTCCCCCTCCCGCCTGCTCCAGCTGCCAGCATCTCCTGTTGTATGGTCAAATAAGGTGTGCTAGGGAAGGGGACAGGTACAGTGCCACTCCCATTGGCTAAGGGGCAGCAGAGAGGTAGAGCAACTGTAGCCTTAGGATTTTTACAGACCCTACACGGTTGGCAACCCTCGTGAATAGGGTGTGCCCAGGCACACTTGGCACACCCCTTGTGCACGCCTATGAGTCCTGAAGATTCTGGTCTGAATGCTGGTGGGTATATCCACACCTCAGCAGATAACATGGAGAAACAAATGTGGGGACAATTTTTTTTCAACTGAGGTGGACTATATTGTTTCCACAATATGAAAGTGGAGTCAGGAGTGTCTGCAGAGTGAGTAGAGTACAATATGACTGTGCATGTTCAATTTGCTTTTAAATATCATTTTTACAGAGATTGTAAAACCAGATTGTAGTATGTATGGCCATCCTAAAATAACAAATAATTAAAAAAGGTGCATAATGCTGTCAGCTGCAGCATAGAAATAGTTGTCGGGGGATTGGCTTGTACATACTGAGTGGATAAAGAATTTTTTCTTTATCTGTGACATTAAAGTGATTGTAAAGGTTTGAATTTTTGAAGTTTTAAATTTAAAATAATAAACATATTTACCTGCACTATGCACTCTTGCGTGCTCACTCCCAAGCCCTGAGTGTCCATAACACACACCGCAGGGCTTAGCCCTGCCACCTGCTTCCTCATCCCTGGCTGTGATTGACAGCAGCGGGAGCCAATGGCTCCCTCTGCTGTATCTGAGCCAATGAGGAGCAAGGGCTGAGAGAGCTTCGGCTCTTGTGCACATTACTTGATCGAGATCATGCTCGGGTATGTATTTAGGGGGGCTGTGGGGAAAGCTGCATGCAGAAGGTTTTACCTCACTGCATAGGATGCAATAAGGTAAAAAAAACCTTCTGCCTTTACAACCACTTTAAGTGTTAGGATAATTCAATTTACCACCATTTACTGCATTTTGGACTAATGTCAATCCCTTTAAATTGAGGTAGACGTTTGTTGTTATAAAGCTACATTGGTGTTCTGTGAGTTTAACATATTAGTGTTTTTTTTTTTTTTTTTTTTTTGTTTTTTTTTCCATCCAGACTTTGGTTTTGCTCAGCACATGGTATCTCAGGATGAGTCCCAGTCTCTGAGAGGATCTCCACTTTACATGGCTCCAGAGATGATCTGCAGTAGACACTACGATGCTCGAGTGGACCTCTGGTCTGTAGGAGTTATTCTTTATGGTAAGATGGTTATTATGAAAAAAATGGATTTTATGTTGGTTGCTGACAGGACAGTGGAAACGACTCCAAAACCTCTTTAATGCTGACTTTCCAGTTCCGGTGTGCTTCGATGTAGATATTTTGTACATGGGTTCACATTTACTTTTATCTACAAGATAGGTTAGAATATGAGGAAATAATACCCTGCTTGTCTCCTTTCTTAATGCAAATTCTGGCCAGTGCAATAATAGCAAAAAATTTATCGATCAGCTTCAGTACCACCGGACTGTCAAATTTTTTTTTGCATGCGATTACTGCCAGCTATAGCCGCCAGCAGTAATCATTGTGTTCTGCCAGCAGGGAATACTCTCCGTCAGCAGAACACAATAACACTGCAAGAGGGATTCCCCCATAAATAATGTGTTAATGGGGGAATCAAGCGACTCTTTCCTGCAACCTGTGGTTGCCAGAAGGAAAATCTCATCATCGATGGCTTGCCTAAACCATCCCTACCATTTTGTACACATCTTTATTATGCTATGCTGCGGAAGTAAAACCTAAACTTAAAAAAACAAAAAAAACTTGGGTTCATCATGCTGTCATAAAGCAGCCTTGCTTCAGGCATGATCCATCAGATGAAGATGCTGCATTGGATAGGAATTATTTACTGATCTGTCTCATTCGGTTTTGGGTTTAAGTTTCAGCTTGAGCTTTTGAGGTCTGTGTAGTGTATTGTGAGTGTAATTTTATTTTTAAACACACAGTATACTACAGTCCTTATACAATTGTTCTACAGTAGGCCATAAAGAAACAGAGGAAAACGATTGAAAAGCATTTTTTTAATTGACTACGTCATGATATTTCTATAACAGCTGACAGGCTCCAGGTTTCTCTTGTTTATTTTAGAGCTACTTTTTTTGTTCGATTGTCTGTCTCACCTGATCCAGTAATAATGAAAATATGGGAGCTGCCAATGCTCATTTGTATTTAAATTTGCAAGCTTTGGACCGGTCATCCTGATCCTGGCCTCAATAGGTATTTATTTACAGACATTTAACCACTTCCAGACCACCCACTGTATATACAGTTGTGCTCATTTTTTCAGTTTACATATCCTGGCAGAATTTAAGATTTCTTGGCCATTTTTCAGAGAATATGAATGATAACACAAAAACTTTTCTTTCACTCATGGTTAGTGTTTGGCTGAAGCCATTTATTATCAATCAACTGTGTTTACTCTTTTTAAATCATAATGACAACAGAAACTACCCAAATGACCCTGATCAAAAATGTACATACCCTGGTGATTTTGGCCTGATAACATGCACACAAGTTGCCACAAAGGGGTTTGAATGGCTATTAAAGGTAACCATCCTCACCTGTGATCTGTTTGCTTGTAATTAGTGTGTGTGTATAAAAGGTCAATGAGTTTCTGGACTCCTGACAGACCCTTGCATCTTTCATCCAGTGCTTCACTGACGTTTCTGGATTCGGAGTCATGGGGTAAGCAAAACAATTGTCAAAAGATCTGCGGAAAAAAGGTAGTTGAACTGTATAAAACAGGAGAGGGATATCCAAGGAATTGAGAATGCCAATCAGCAGTGTTCAAACTCTAATCAAGAAGTGGAAAATGAGGGGTTCTGTTGAAACCAAACCACGGTCAGGTAGACCACAACTGCCAGGAAAATTGTTCGGGATGCAAATAAAAACCCACAAATAACTTCAGGTGAAATACAGGACTCTCTGAAAACATGTGGTGTGGCTGTTTCAAGATGCACAATAAGGAGGCACTTGAAGAAAGATGGGCTGCATGGTCGAGATGCCAGAAGAAAGCCATTACTATGCAAATGCCACAAATTATCCCACTTACAATACGCCAAACAGCACAGAGACAAGCCTCAAACCTTTTTGGCCACAACTATAAACGCTTCATTTGGAGAGGAGTCAACAAGGCCTATGATGAAAGGTACACCATTCCTACTGTGAAACACGGAGGTGGATCGCTGATGTTTTGGAGATGTGTGAACTACAAAGGCACAGGAAATTTGGTCAAAATTGATGGCAAGATGAATGCAGTATGTTTTAAAAAATACTGGAGGAACATTTGCATTCATCAGCCAGGAAGCTGCGCATGGGATGTACTTGGACATTCCAACATGACAATGATCCAAAACACAAGGCCAAGTTGACCTGTCACTGGCTACAGCAGAATAAAGTGAAGGTTCTGAAGTGGCCATCTCAGTCTCCTGACCTCAATATCATTGAGCCACTCTGTGGAGATCTCAGATGTGCAGTTCATGCAAGACAGCCCAAGAATTTCCAGGAACTGGAGGCTTTTTGCCAAGAGGAATGGGCAGCTTTACCATCTGAGAAGATAAAGAGCCTCATCCACAAATACCACAAAATACTTCAAGATGTCATTGATGTTAAAAGGGGCAATACACGGTTTTAAGAACTGGGGTATGTAAACTTTTGATCAGGGTCATTTGGCTAGTTTCTGTTGTGATTATGATTTAAAAAGAGTAAACACAGTTGATTAATAATAAATGGCTTCAGCCAAACACTAACCATGAGTGAAAGGAAAAGTTTTTGTGTTATCATTCATATTCTCTGAAAAATGGCCAAGAAATCATAAATTCTGAGAGGGTATGTAAACTTGGGAGCAAAACTGTATACGTTTGTTACTTTGACGTTATATACCGGTGTTATGGCAGCAGATGGCTTGCCATAACCCACCGGTATTTTTTTTTTTTTTAAACAGCAGGCGATCCTCTTTCACATAAAAGTGGTCCCGGTGACAGATTCGCCATGGAGAGGTGAACCCCTTCCGACGCTTCCGACGCAGCAAAAATGATCCTGTGGAGTGATGGGCAGGAAGTTGAGTGAGGATAAGATGGCCCCCACTCGACTCTATGCCCCTGGAGGACCGGAGCGACCTTCGACGTCACTTCCGGCCAACAGCCTTTAAAGGGACAATTATTTTTTCTATTAGAAAAAAGTAAAATGTCTTTTTTTATTTATTTATTTTGCTTTTAAGTGTAAAAGAGATCTGAGGTCTTTTTGACCCCAGATCTCGCATTAAAGAGGTCCTGTCATGCTTATTGCTATTACAAGGGATCAGATTTCTTTTTTTTTTTTTTTTAAGGGACAGGGTAAAAATTAAAAGGAAAATAAATAAGAAATTTTTTTTAAGCGTCCCGTCCCTCCGAGCTCACACGCAGAAGCGAATGCATACGCAAGTCGTGCCCACATATGTAAACGGTGTTCAAACCACATATGTGAGTTATCACCATGAGCTTTAGAGTGAGAGCAATAATTCTAGCACAGGAGCTCCTGTAACGCTAAACAGGTAACCTGTAAACATTTTTAAAGCATCGTCTATGGAGATTTTTAAGTACCGTAGCTTGTCGCCATTACCGAGCGTGCGCAATTTTAAAGCATGACATGTTGGGTATCAATTTACTTGACGTAACATCATCTTTTACATTATACAAAAAAATTTACCTAACTACTGTTTTTATATATATTTTTTTTTTTTTTTTTTTTTTTATTATTCAAAAAAATTGTGTTTTTTCCAAAAATTGCATTTGTAAGACTTCTGTGCAAATACGGTGTGACATAAAATATTGCAACAATCTCCATTTTATTCTCTAGGGTCTCTGCTAAAAAAATATATAATGTTTGGGGGTTCAAAGTAATTTTCTAGCAAAAAATATGGATTTTAACTTGTAAACAGCAAATGTCAGAAATAGGCTTGCTCCAGAAGTGACTAAACAAGCCTGCATCCAGTAAAGTGCATAATTAATTATTCCAGGTAAATGATTGACTACGTAGTGAAGACATATGGTACTTGCATAGTTTGTCATGTTGAAATAAGAAATTTTCCATTAAGTTAAAAAAACAAGAAACTAAACCTGAAGTTGATCCAGAGGAAGGTGAAACACCAATATAAAGCTTGGTGCAATTTGCTCCAGCAGGGAAGAAATTCCTTCCTGATAATTAAAAGCATCGGACAACTCCCTGGTTAAACATTATACACTAATAAGACGAAATCGGGGTGATAGCCCTGGAGCAGCTGTCAAACAGGTCAGCAGTGGACATTTCTGTCTTCACAGGTTCCCTTTAAGGCTCTGCCTTTATATCCCTTTATAGATAATAATTTTACCTTTCTTCTATTTCAGAGGCGCTTTTTGGGAGAGCTCCATTTGCATCAAGATCTTTCTCGGAACTGGAGGAGAAGATACGAAGTGCCCGATCTATAGAGGTAAGAAAAAAAATTTGTGTACTACTGGTCTATAAGTACAGAGCCTAAAATAACTGCAGGTATGCAGGCTGTATACAGCTTAGAGTTTGTGCAGATAGAGCACTACAGAGGCCAGAGTTAGTGCATGTATGGAGCCTAGAGTTTGTGCATGTATGTCAGTACCCAGACCACGGTTAGTGCAGGTAGGCACAGCATAGAGTTAGTTGAGGTATGTCAGTACACAGTCTAAAGTAAATGCAGGTATGTCTATGTCCGTACACAACATATAGGTGGTGAAGGTCTGTCAGTACACAGTGTAGAGGTGGTGCAGGTACAGTGCATCCGGAAAGTATTAACAGCACTTCACTTTCCACATTTTGTTATGTTACAGCCTTATTCCATAATCGGGTTCTTTGTCACCTCCCTAAGGCCTCGATCTCTCAGTTTGGGCGGGGGCGGCCTGCTCTAGGAAGAGTCCTGGTGGTTCCAAACCTCTTCCATTTACGGAAGATGGAGGCCACTGTGCTCACTGGGACCTTCAATGCTGCAGACATTTTTCTGTACTCTTCTCCAGATCTGTGCCCCGATACAATCCTGTCTCAGAGGTCTACAGACACTCCCTTGGACTTCATGGCTTGATTTGTGCTCTGACATACACTGTTAACTGTGGGACCTTATATAGATAGGTGTGTGCCTTTCCAAATTGTGTCCAATCAACTGATTTTTATCACAGGTGGACTCCAATCAAGTTGTAGAAACATCTCAAGAATGATCAGTGGAAATTGGATGCACCTGAGCTCAATTTTGAGTGTCATGGCAAAGGCTGTGAATACTTATGTACATTTTTTTACATTTTTTATTTTTAATAAATTTGCAAAGATTTCAAACAGACTTCTTTCATGTTGTCATTATGGGGTATTGTTTGTAGAATTTTGAGGAAAATAATTAATTTAATTAATTTTGAAATAAGGCTGTAACATAACAAAATGTAGAAAAAGTGAAGTGCTGTGAATACTTTCCGGATGCACTGTATAACCATACACAGCCTAGAGTTAGAGTAGGTACAAGATGCCCAATTATACTTTCAGAGCTTTAAGATGTTAAAGGGAAAACATATTGGTTTGGGTCAATTTTTATGAGTTTGTTTTTAAATGAACTCTTAGAGATCTTTTACTCTTAGCTTCCTTCAAGGCCACGGGTGTCCCCTGAATGCCGGGATCTCCTTCAACGACTTTTGGAGAGAGACCCAGATTGTCGTATCTCCTTCCCAGACTTCTTCAACCACCCATTTGTAGACTTGGAGCACATGCCCTGTGCAGAATCCTTACAGAAAGCTGTGAGTAAAAATTGCACGCCCCATGTATTTAATGGATACTGTTAATTAGTTCTTGTGTACATGTATTCTGTGTCAGATTTATTTTTCCTTGTGTTTTGTTGTTAAATGTTGTTACTCTTACACAGACATCTCTGGTGGCTGAGGCAGTGGAGAAAGATGGAGCAAGAGATTATTCAGCAGCACTCAGCTTGTACTGCCGAGCTTTGGAATATTTCGTCCCTTCTTTGCACTGTCAGTATTGAAGTATTTTAGCTCTCGTTAATGTTTATTTATTTTATTTTCTCACTCAGATCTGTTCTCAGAGACAGGGTGCCTATATTCCTGTAAATCTAATCTACTTTTAAATATACTTATGGTGGGGGGTGGTTTAGTGGAAGCAGTTAATGCTGTTACTATATTTGCTGATGGATGCTGTCCACATACTTTGGCATCTACTCACCAGAATGTTTGCTACCTGGTTATCAGTTGGTAGGGGGAGTTGAGTTCCTTTATATGAAACACAGACGTGTGTATTACAAACCCTGCTGTCTTATTATCATAATTTTTAATTTTGTACCTTGTAATACTTGCTGGATAATATGTTTTAAATGAACAAGTACCTTGTGCTGTACAGCAGTAGTGTGGGTTGAGTAATGTTAACACTTTATCAAAGTAAGTGCCAAAAGCTTAAAGTATATGTGAACCCTTACCTTGTAAAACAACCCGTTCAGTTTAAAATAGAAGTGAAATGAAAAAGGTTTGTGTACGTGTGTGTATATGAGGTGGGGAAGAAGAAACATTAAATAGCTCTGCGGGGGGGGGCCGCAGTTCATGTCCTCTTGTGTTTGATCATTGGAGGATAGGCAGTATGTGTGTGTATATATATATATGTGTGTGTGTGTGTGTGTGTGTATGTATATGTATGTATGTATGTATGTGTAGATATCTATCTATCTATCTATCTATCTATCTATCTATCTATCTATCTATCTATCTATCTATCTATATCATTTATTACAGTATAGAGAACAGGATACTTTTTAACACATGTGCAGTGGGTATAGAAAAGAATCGGAACAAAATCAAACTAGTTGTGCAGATCAGACTTTATCTCGCTGACTAGTGGTTGTAGGTTTTACACAATAGGTTTTAGGCCAACAGGTGTTGCAGCTCTGTAATATTTCACTGGATGGCAGGAACATTTGTGGACAAAAACAAAAGGGAGGAGAGCGCACATTCGCCCTACTGTAATACAGCTTTAATAAGACATACAATAAAAATGCTCCAACCAATACACTCACATTTAGGACAGTTGTTCAGTAGACATATGAGGTTCTCTCTGGCCTCTCTCCTTGTTCCACACTAAAAAATTACCGTGGGGCAAGAAACTGTGAACTCTCAGGGTGGCTGCCTGGATCCTGACAGCCCATACAGAGCCAGGACACAGGCACAGCGTTCGGTGGCTAGTGCGCATGTTTGGCCCACAAGCGGGAGACAGGGGAGGAGAGATGACATCAACTTGTTTCCATGACGACACATTTCAGAAAGCAGAAAGTGAACACCGACGTTTTATCGAACAAGAACGCGATAAGTGTCCCCCACCATTTTTTGCAGATACATGGAGGTAGCACACAGGAGTTAGAGCTTTTTGGTATAGAGGTTATACCAATGACTATGCCTAAGGGCGAGGGGTTTTCCAGACTGTGCCTGCGTGAAACCTTCTGGATATTCACCTTGGACACAATGTCCCCAGATGGTTTAAATGAGGAGCTAGAAACCAACACTCTGATATGACAAATTCTCACAATTTTGAATACATTAACATTAATATTCTCATAATTTTTTCTAACTCAAGCTTATAATTTTTTTTTTAAAAACAACCCCCCCCCCCCCCCCCCCCCCGTTTTTTTGGTATAGTCATTGGAATGATGACCCTACCATGTAGTCCAATTTAATTTAATTGGAATACTGGGATATGTGTGTTGGTCTGTTTAATAAGAATAATATAAATGCAAAAATCTGTATGGGCAATAAGCTAGGGTTTCTTTGAGTTCTTATTTATACCCTAATCATGCTCAGGCATTGTGGTGTGAGGTAGATTAGAATTATTGCCATCATCTTTAAAAATTTAAAAATTAGAATGTTTGCTACAGCAGCATCCTTATTGTGGAACTGAAAAAATGCTACATGGATTTTTATGTATGTAATAACAAATTAATTCTAAATGTGAAAGTGCTAGTAGCACTCGTTATTTTTTAATTGTCTTTACTTTTATTTATTATCATGATCACCTGTTTATTGTTTTTTAAATGTTGCTGCAGTCCCACCGTTTGAATGTGCTGTTTACTGGTCTGTTTCTCCTTGTTTATACCTCTTTAAGACCTGGAACGGAGGAGGCACTGTGCCCTTTCCATATAAATTGTTAAGCACCTAGAGTGGGCGTGACTTTTTAAAGGAGGCCATGTCTCCAAAATGCGTCATGGCAACAATTTGAAATCATCTCTCCTTCCCTGTCTGCCGCTCATGAGATACCTTGTTGACAGAGTGCGGTGCCATCTGGACCGGGCGCATGCCCACTAGGCACTGCACACTGTGCCTGTGTCTTGGCTCTGATACAGGCAACCACCCTCAGAGGTTGTGGTTTCTTCCCCTATCGTAATCTTTTAGAGGTGAACAAGGAGAGACGCCAGAGATAACCTTATATGTCTATTGAACAAGTGTCCTAAAGTGTATTGGTTGGGATTGTTTTTATCGCTATCTTATTCAGCCCAGGTTCCCACTGAGCTGCTGGAAGTTCGCCTGAACTCGCACGATTTCACTCCCGCATGTCAGTCCCGATTTCGGCCGCAATTTCAGAGACATCTGTACAGGTTTCTGCACAGATGTCAATGTAAATTGAAGCCCGAAACCACAAAAAGTAGTACAGAAACTACTTTTTGAAATCGGTGCAGCGCCGCAGATGCGGCATCTCACCGATTAGGACGGTGCCATTGACAGCAATTGCTGCCCATTTGACATGCGATTTGACGTATCAAATCTCATGTCAAAACGCTCCAGTGTGAACCAGGGCTAAAGCTGTATTACACTAGGCGGATGTGTGCTCTTCCCTTTTTGTTTTTTTTTATAGAAAAGATTCACCTCCTTTTAAAGAGTTTTGCTTTGCCGCCTGAAATGAAGACATAGTTACATAGTTACATAGTAGGTGAGGTTGAAAAAAGACACAAGTCCATCAAGTCCAACCTATGTGTGTGATTATGTGTCAGTATTACATTACATATCCCTGTATGTTGCGGTCATTCAGGTGATTATCTAATAGTTTCTTGAAGCTATCAATGCTCCCCGCTGAGACCACCGCCTGTGGAAGGGAATTCCACATCTTTGCCGCTCTTACAGTAAAGAACCCTCTACGTAGTTTAAGGTTAAACCTCTTTTCTTCTAATTGTAATGAGTGGCCACGAGTCTTATTAAACTCTCTTCTGCGAAAAAGTTTTATCCCTATTATGGGGTCACCAGTACAGTATTTGTAAATTGAAATCATATCCCCTCTCAAGCGATCAGACATACAGTTTCTTTGTTTTATTCAGCTGGATTTACTTAGTGCAACTTATAACATCCAAGTGAAATATGTAACACCAACATGTCAGAAAAAAACAAAAACGTAATAACTGAGTTGGAAAAAGGATCACCCTCTTGTGTCAGTATTTTGTTGAACCACCTTTTGCTTTAATTACAGCCTTCAGTCTGTTGGAATATGTCTCTACCAACTTTGCACATCTATGCTTTGCAATATTTGCCCACTCTTCTTTGCGGAACTGCTCAAGTTCAGTTAAATTTGATGGTGACCGTTTGTGGACTGCAGTCTTTAAAGGGTAAGTTCACCTTTTATAGAAAAATCTGTAAGGTGAATTTACACAGGTTAGGAGTCCAGGGGTTAGAAATCCCCTGAGCTGAATTTCCAAAACGTACCTCGTCAGGTACGTCACATGGGCGACGCCGACCAATCAGCAGCCACATAGCCTGTCCTGTCAGCTATGGAGAAGACATGGATGCCGAGGGGATTTCTAAGCCCCAGACTCCTGGCGCGGATATACCGGGGCCTTAGAACGGAGATTGCCGCGGTCCAGGTCAGTGGGGCCGGGGTGAGGAGGGGGTCCTGTGTAAGTTCGCCTTACAGATTTTTCTGTAAAAGTGAACTTACAATTTAAGTCATCCCATAGATTTTCAATGGGGTTTAAGTCTGGGCTCTAACTAGGCCATACAAGGACATTCACCTTTTTTTTCCTTCAACCACTGTGTGGTCATTTTTGCTGTGTGCATTGGGTCATTGTCATGTTGGAAGGTAATCCTTCTTCCCTTTGACAACTTTCTGGTAGAGGGCAGCAGATTTTCCTCGAGAATTTGATGGTATTTTACTCCATCCAATTTTCCTTCTATCCTGACAAGTGCTCCAGTCCCTGCTGCAGAGAAACACCCCAAAATAGGATATTACCACCTCCATGCTTTACTGTAGGAATGGTGTTTTTTGGATGGTGAGCTGTATTGGATTTCCACCAGACATTTTGGTTTTGAGGCCAAATAATTAAATTTTAGTCTCGTAACACCCTTTTCCATGTGGCCTAGAATCTTCAAGGTGCCTTTTGGCAAAGCTCAGCCGTGACTGCATGTGGCCTTTCTTGAGGAGTGGCTTTTTTCTTGCAACCCTCCCATATAAGCCACATTTGTGGAGAATTTGTGATATTGGTGTCACTTGCACACAATGACCACTCTTTGTCATAAATTCTTGCAACTTCTTCAGAGTTTCTGTAGGCCTCTTGGTAGCCTCTCTGACCAGTTTCCTCCTGGCTCTTTCATCCAGTTTGGTGCGACATCCTAAACCAGGGAAGGTCTCTGTTGTACCAAATACCTTCCACTTCTTAATAATAGACTTTACTGTGCTTCTAGGCATTGATAAAGCCTTTGAAATTTTTTTTGTATCCATCTCCTGACTCGTGCCTGTCCACAACTTTAAGATTTTTTGATAGTGCCTTGCCACCCATAGTTGATTATTTGCTTAAGTTGCACCACCAAGGACTAAAATTCTCCAGGAAAGCTTTTTTCACGCTGAGCTAATCAAAATGATCACAGCTGAAAGTCAAATTGCTTTTTGTGCCACTGAGAAGGTGATTAGCTATACCTGGCTGGAGGGGGTGATCCTTTTCCAACTCAGTGATTTCTGTTTTTTTATTTATTTATTCTGACATGTTGGTGCTATGTCTCCCACTTAGATGTTATAAGTTGCACTGAGTAAATACAGCTGGATAAGATGAAAACTGTGTCTATCTTCATTTCAGGTTGCAAAGCAACAAAATGTAATTTTTTTAAAAGGTGGTGATTCTTTTCTATACCCACTGTGCATGGTACAACAGACACATATCAGAAATATGAAATGTTGGGGTAACAAACCTTTTAATTGCACCTTGTAAACCCTGTTTAACTGTTCTGCCTTTTCTCTGGTAGATGAAACAGACATCCGAAGGAAAGAAGCCATACGCTCAAAGGTTAGTGAGCATCGTTTTATTATGGTTGCATCTTAGGTTGGTATTTTTTAAATTACTGGTATCTATGACCAGTGGGCAATGCATATTAACCAAAAATATACATTTTTTTTTCTCAAGCTCTATCTAAGCCAGCTTTCACATGTTTATAGTAGTTTCAAAAAGTCATTGTCCTTTCAATGCATTTTGTATTGAGTTTTTCAACAAAAACATAGGTTACAAATATTCACACTAACAAGGTAACATAGACCTTAATTGGTTGTAAAGCCACTTTGTTATGTTCATACAATCCCCTGTGTTGGATAACATTATGTGCCCCAGTATATGTGCTTTATAAAAAATATGTTGCTTTACACATTACCTTAGAGCTTGGGGCTCACGTTAAGAGGAGGAGAGCGTTTGGTGGTCATGTGAGCACTGAGCGACGCTCTGAAATAAGGCGTAAAGCGACCTTTTTTTTTTTTTTTTTATAAAGCACATAATGATATCTAACACAGGGTATTGTATGAACATAACAAAGTTATTTTAGTTGCAGGAGGTGAGGGGCAGGGAGTAGATCAGCAGAGACTAGCTGACAGGCAGGGAGTGAGGAGGGAGAAAGGAGAGCAGTGGGATGTAAACAGTTTCTAGAGATGAGGGAAGCACCAGCCAGGTATTTTAGATAATAGAAAGGGACAAATTACACAGCATAAGAACTGTGCTGCTGTTCATGGTTTAAAGGAACAGGATCAATTTTTTTTTCTTTGGGCTACAACCGCTTAAAAGTATAATTCTGGGTTGAACCTAACTAGTCTTAAAAATGCTCCCTCCCCTCTTTTAACACCTATGCTGACTAACGTGAAAAAAGGTGTATATACATACCTGATTTCAGCTTGCTCCTGTCCAATCACATGATCCATCTCCCCTTTACCAGTCAGCAGCATCTGCAGAGGAGAGGAACAGGTGCTTAGCAATGGCTGATAAAGCTCTTATGGGCCTTCTGTTCGAATGTCAATGTGCAACGAAATGCGTAGAGGGGAGTGGCGTGCTGACGTTATCACGTTTTACGATTCCTGGAGGTACGGGCTGCTTGTTTTGTTCGCCAGCTGGCGAGAGTGCTAATATGGTGTTTTTAACAATACCTTGATGTAAGTGCAACCTTACTTTATTTTAATAAATTTCCCATAAGAGTTTACACTATGTGGAGCTTTTTTTGTTTTTCTGGGGATGGTTGTATGGAAGCATTATCTGGATGGTCTGCACCTATGGCTCTGAGGAGATCTTTAAACGTCATGGAAAGGCCCTGGCTGGGTGTGTAGCCACAAGCGTTTCTGACCTGTGATAGGAGGTCCCTTTTGTGCTGGTAAGCGGGCATTTTGTCCGAATACAGGTGGTGGTGCTCTAGACAAGATCTCACTCTTGGTGACGGATGGTGGCTATATTGCAGATGTATTGACAAGGATTCCACATTCTCACCTTTTTGGACTTTAT
This sequence comes from Aquarana catesbeiana, assembly GCF_042186555.1. NCBI lineage: Eukaryota > Metazoa > Chordata > Amphibia > Anura > Ranidae > Aquarana > Aquarana catesbeiana. Next base: position 113,425,889 of record NC_133326.1, on the reverse strand, counting down.
AATTTTCACTTTTTTCGGACTTTACTTCATTTTGATGGCAATTGTTTGTAATATATGGGTGCAACTTATTACTTATCTAGTGCGTCTGTAGATGTTTTTAATTTTATGGTACTGTGGGTTCTTTTTTTATTCATACAAGCACAGTTTTTTTCTTCCTTTTATACAGTGCATCCGGAAAGTATTCACAGCGCTTCACTTTTTCCACATGTTGTTATGTTACAGCCTTATTCCAAAATGGATTAAATCCATTATTTTCCTCAAAATTTTATAAACAATACCCCATAATGACAACGTGAAAGAAGTTTGTTTGAAATCTTTGAAAATGTATTAAAAATAAAAAACAAAAAGATTACATGTACAAAAGTATTCACAGCCTTTGCTCAATACTTTGTTGAACCACCTTTGGCACCAATTACAGCCCCAACTCTTTTTGAATATGATGCTACAAGCTTGGCACACCTATTTTTGGGCAGTTTCTCCCATTCTTCTTTGCAGGACCTCTCAAGTGTCGGTGCACATCCATTTTCACATCTCTGCAGAGATGTTCAATCGGGTTCAAGTCTGGGCTCTGGCTGGACCACTCAAGGATGTTCACAGAGTTGTTCCATAGCCACTCCTTTTGTTATCTTGGCTGTGTGCTTAGGGTCGTTGTCCTGTTGGAAGATGAACCTTCGCTCCAGTCTAAGGTCCAGAGGGCTCTGGAGCAGGTTTTCATCAAAGATGTCTCTGTGCATTACTGCGTTCATCTTTCCCTGAATCCTGACTAGTCTCCCAGTTCCTGCTGCTGAAAAGTATCCCCACAGCATGATGCTTCCACCACCATGCTTCACTGTAGGGATGGTATTGGCTAGGTGATAAGCGGTGCCTGGTTTCCACCAGACGTGAAGCTTACAATTCAGGCCAGACTGTTCAACCTTTGTTTCATCAGACCAGAGAGTTTTGTTTCTCATGGTCTGAGAGTCCTTCAGGTGCCTTTTGGCAAACTCCAGGCAGGCTTTCATGTGCCTTTTACTGAGGAGTAACTTCCGTATGGCTTCTCTACCATACAGGCCTGATTGGTGGTTGGTTCTTCTAGAAGGTTCTCCTCTCTCCATAGAGAAACGCTGGAGCTCTGTCAGAGTGACAATTAGGTTCTTATTTGCCTCCCTGACTAAGGCCCTTTTCCCCGATCGTTCAGTTTGGCCAGGCGGCCCACTCTAGGAAGAGTCCTGGTGGTTCTAAACTTCTTCCATTTATGGATGATGGAGGCCACTGTGCTCATTTTCTGTACCCTTTCCCAGATCTGTACCTCAATACAATCCTGTCTTGGAGGTCTACAGACAATTCCTTGGACTTCATGGCTTGGTTTGTGCTCTGACATGCACTGTTGACTGTGGGACTTTATATAGACAGGTGGGTGCTTTTCCAAATCATGTCCAATCGACTGAATTTACCACAGGTGGACTCCAATCAAGTAGAAACATCTCAAGGATGATCAGTGGAAACAGGATGCACCTGAGCTCAATTTTGAGTGTCATGGCAAAGGCTGTGAATACTTCTGTACATGTGATTATATATATATATTTTTTTTTTTTATAGATTTGCAAAGATTTCAAATAAACTTCTTTCACATTGTCATTATGGGGTAATGTTTGTAGAATTTTGAGCAAAATAATGAATTTAATCCATTTTGGAATAAGGCTGTAACATAACAAATATGGAAAAAGTGAAGCACTGTGAATACTTTCCAGATGCACTGTAGAGCATTTCTTAGGCCTGGTTCATACTTGTGTGGGGTTTTGCATGGGTATGGTAGCCCATTCATTTGAATGGACTGCCGTGCCTCCTGAAACACAGGGAAATAGGTCCCTGCTCCATTTTTTAAATCTCAGCACGCACAGAAACCGCAAATGCAGTGCTGTTCCTAGTGCAGGAAGCAGCTGCTGCGATTTCCAGTGGGTGCGGGTACTATTAGGATTAATTGCACCTGCACGCATCTCCTACTTTTTTCTGTGTGGGTGGTTGCGGCCGCGGAAACAGGTGTAGACCCATATAGTATGGTTTGTGGAGCGGATTGCTTTAATAGGGAAAGGTCAAGAAATGAAATTACAGTGTTGCTCTTCTTCATAACCTCATAAATCCTAAGGTTGTCCAGTAAATACAAAAGTGCAACATCAACAATGAGAACATAAACTTGAAACCAGCAAAAAAGAGAATAAATAAGAAGTTAAAAGGGGAGGCTAAAGTGGAAGGATCGAGTAAGGGGGCAGTAATTTGGGGGGGGGGGGGGGGGGTCAAAAGTATTTTTCAGTTCTTTTTAAATCTGTAGTTTTCATTAAAATATGTGGAGATCCTGCCATTAAGGTCCATCTGAAGTTATTTCATGTTATTGGATGACAATGCCATGTTCCTGTTTTCCATATGGGTTTCCTACACTGACATTTAGTTACACACCCTACCAATGGAGACTACAAACTATCCTGCTGACCCATGTTACACAGACATAACCCAAAGTTGTCACCATTAAGAAACCCGCACTGTTCAATGATGTGCAGCAGTTGCTAAGGTGCACGCATGTAGACAGGAAGTGTTTCAAAAAGGGTGCAGGGGATCAGCAAAAAATAAACCATGGGTATTGTTTGATTCATAGTGCTTTCGAAAAAAACATGGCATTCAGCTAAGGTTTACCTTTACTTTAAATTGCTTCCATAGTAGTAGTTAGAAGAAGAAGAATTTATTTTACAGGCTAGTCAATATCCTCATTGATGGCATGGACATCAAGCTATCTTTGCATCATGCCTATGGATAATTTGTCTTTTTCTTGGGCTAGCATATATGTTGAACAGTACACGCAACATATGATTCATATAGGCCCTATAAACAGTACCAGAATATTTCTTCTTAGAGTATATGCGTGGGCTATTTTAAAAGATAACCATTTAATTAATTTACAGTATTCAAAAAATAATTAAATTTCTCCTATCGCCTTCCAGGACGGCACACCTGAGAGATGAGAGGCTCCTCCCCACAGGAAACGCAATCACGTGACAGCTGTTTTGATCTTCCCCTTGATCCTCAGTTTTTGAGTGTTTCTCCCCACACAGCGAAACATTTGTTTTAGTGGTCCTAAGTAGCACAGGCACAATAGGCCATGGTTGCTAGATGATGAGACAGGCAACATTGCTAACCTACAAGTTTAACATGTTTTCTGATTCCATCTTTAAGAGCCCACTCCACCTAGATCCTGTTTTCGAAGCGGAGAAGGCAGGGAGATCGGTGGAGCAGACCTGCAGATCAGCCACATGATCCAGCTAAGATAACTTTTTCAGGCATTATAGAGTGGAGGTAAAGCTCACTGCAGAACCAAGCGTTCGCCAAGATGGTCTTGCAGGCAGTGGTCCCACCCTAAGGTAGGCCTGAGGTCAATTGCTTATCCTGTCTGGTGTGCCGTCCTGAAAGTTGATAGGAGAAAAATACCTGCGTTACTTACTGGTAATGTTGTTTCTAGGAACCTTCCAGGACGGCAGGCCTACTTCCCGCCCATTGGAGGAGGGAAAATTGTTTAACACTAAATGATGAGCACCTATGAGGAATGAATCCCCTTATGAACCGGGTTCAGGAGTTACTTCTCTACAAACTAAGAATCAAGGGGAAGGGTGGAGACTTAAAACAGCTGTCAAGTGATTGTTTCCTGTGGGGAGGAGTTTCTTATTTCTCTGCCATCCTGGAAGGTTCCTAGAAACAATGTTACCGGTAAGTAACGTAGGTCTTTTTTTTTTTTTTTTTTTTTACAAATTTTTTACGTATTTTTAAATAGCTCAATTTCTATTGTACTAGTCTGATGTACTATCCCTCATATCAGCATTCACACTGGTAAGGTAAGGTAGGTCATAGATGATTTGTGGTTGCAGGAAAGCAAATTGCTTGATTCCTCCCACAATTCTATTGTGTTCTCTGGTGGGGGGTGGGGATGGGGGGGGCTGTCCCTGCTTGGAAAACACAGTGATTATTGCTAGAGGCTATAGCCACTGACAATAATCGCATACTAGAAAGCTGACATGCTAGTTGTACCCAAGTCAATCGATAGTTCGACTTGGGTACAATCAGCCTGTCCATACATGGATCAAATCTCGTCTGGCTCCTGCTAAACTGGTCGAGATTCGAGCCATCTTTGGCCAGCTTAAGGGGTTAACAAATCGGGCTTTACTGCATTGTATAGGCTGTGACTCTAACAATTGGAGCTTGCTGATTGGAGGAGAAAGCTTACAAAAAAAATTCATCTGCATGCTGCTCTTTTACTTTCAGCTGTGACAAAGCTAAATGGTTACAACATTGCATAGGGGTTTATTTACTAAAGTTGAAGAGTGCAAAATCAGGCTCAGTTCTGCAAAGAAACCAATCCGCTTCCAGGTTTTATTGTCAAAGCTTAATTGAACAAACTGAGATTAGGAGCTGATTGGCTACCATGAACAGCTGCACCAGATTCTGAGTACACCAGTTTTAGTAAATGTACCTAGTAGTGTCTTCCAGGGATATCTGAACCGGAACACTGGCTGAACAGGATTATACATTTTTGGGAAGTGGAACAGTTCACACATATGTTTTTCAGCTGTGTATTAGGCTGATTTACCTACACCTACATTTCAGTCTGCGGAGATTAGTAGAGCATAAAGCCAGCCATAGACGTTTTAAATCTCACCTGAGTGAGCGGGGACCGGTCAAGAGTAAAACCATCTATGGGCAGGCTGATTGTACCCAAGTTTATCCATTGATCGACTTGGGTACAACCAGCATGTTGGATTTCTCATGCTATTATTGCCAGCAGCTATAGCCGCTTCCCACACCCCCCGCTAGAAGAACACAGTGACTCCGCAGGAGGGATTCAGTGTTGAAGGGGGAATTGAACGACCGTGATTGCAGGAAAGAAAATTGCACCGTCTATGGCCGGCTTCATTCAACCTGGAAATCAAGAGGCTGGCCCTTGCTAGGCATATTGTAATTGTTCCCACTTTATCCAAAGTTTATTGTTTCATGGCAGTGTTGGACTCATTCTGACTATAGGACAATTAATGTCCTTAAATGGAAATATGATTATTCAGAATCAGATACTTTGGCACCAGGGGAACAAATTTGATCTTGCTATTGCTATTATAGTCTCTAAATTATTTTTATCTATCTGATAATCGCTTGCCCCGTTCATTAATAGTAATACATAAGAAACGAAATGTCTGTGACTCACAATTTGTACAGTAGTTTTGTCATATGTCGAATATTCAGGCATGCATTTCATTTGTAGTTGTGTTACAGGATCTTTAACAGGTACTATTATTTTAATCTTTTACTATCGCACTCTATGCAGGTGCGTCAATATATAGCCAGAGCAGAGGAGCTGAAGGTGCTGGTATCTTCTAGTAACAAGTCCCTGCTTCTTGAAGGCACATCATTGCGGGAACTCCTAAAAGGTGAGCTCTAGTTTCCGATTCATGAAGGGTGCAGGGTTGAAATCCCTACTGAATCTCCGACAGGAGTGGGGAACAACACCGTGGGATAGCTGAAAACGCGTCCAACTTAAAACGTTTTTTTAAAACCCTAGAGTGCAGGCTGTGCCATTTTGATTCACTCTCCAGGTTTGAAATTATATGCCTGGACAGAGATGCTTCAGAGCACTTTCTCTCTAAGTTATACAAACTTGTTGTGGACTGAGAGGTACTTTTTTACATCTATGTTGGGACTGTCCCCTTCTCAGACCTTTCTGGACAAAAACCTGTAATATAATTGGCAGGGTCACCTAACACCAGATAGTGGATGCTCCGCTTCTTATGTTATTTCATGACACACAGACAGTGCATCCGGAAAGTATTCACAGCGCTTCACTTTTTCCACATTGTGTTATGTTACAGCCCTATTCCAAAATGGATTAAATTCATTATTTTCCTCAAAATTCTACAAACAATACCCCATTATGACAATGTGAAAGAAGTTTGTCTGAAATCTTTCCAAATGTATTAAAAATAAAAAATTGAAAAAATCACATGTACATAAGTATATTCACAGCCTTTGTCATAACACTCAAAATTGAGCTCAGGTGCGCCCTGTTTCCGCTGATCATCCTTGAGATGTTTCTACAACTTGATTGGAGTCCACCTGTAATAAATTCAGTTGATTGGACATAATTGGGAAAGGCACACCTCTCTATTTAGGGTCCCACAGTTAACCGTGCATACCAGAGCACAAACCAAGCCACGAAGTCCAAGAAATTGTCTGTAGGCCTCCGAGACAGGGTTATATCGGGGCACAGATCTGAGGAAGGGTACAGAAACATTTCTGCAGCATTGAAGGTCCCAGTGAGCACAGTGGCCTCCATCATCCATAAATGGAAGAAGTTTGGAACCACCACGACTTTTCCTAGAGCAGGCCGGCCGGGCAAACTGAGATCGGGGGAGAAGAGCTAGGGAGGTGACCAAGAACCCAATGGTCACTCTGACAGCGCTCCAGCATTTCTCTGTGGATAGAGGAGAACCTTCCAGAAGAACCAGCATCTCTGCAGCACTCCAACAGTCAGGCCTGCGTGGTAGAGTGGCCAGACAAAAGCCACTTCTCAGTAAAACGCACATGACAAAGATTGAACTCTTTGGCCTGAATGGCAAGCGGAAACCAGGCACCGCTCATCACCTGGCCAATACCATCTCTACAGTGAAGCATGGTGATGGCAGCATCATGGTGTGAGGATGCTTTTCTTTGTCGTACATCACGGGACACAGAGCACCATAATAATGACTGTGGGTTATACGCTTACCTTTAGGTGATTGGACACTGGCAACCAATAGTAAGATGGTTCCTCCCATATAACCCCTCCTATACAGGAAGTGCCTCAGTTTTTTCGCCAGTGTCTTGAAGGTGATGGTCATGGCTGTTGAAGCTCTTCAGTTTTCTTCAAAGAATGTCCCACTGAGGACGTTATAATCGGATCCATTCGGATGGCATTACAAAGCTAAAGTGGATGGTACCCGAACCTCGGTTCAAGAACGAGGTATTGCTTGTAATGTGTCCTATATAGGCGCTGGACCCTTGTTAAGTTGGTATTCCTGGTCAATCTTGCCCAAGGAAACCAGAAAGGGTGCTTTACAGGTCCAGGGGTGTGGACCCCAATATATGGGGGACCCGGTCCCTAAAGGTCCTTAGAGGCGCTACCCGCCGTGATGGGGGAAGATTGGGCCTGGCAAGACAGGCCCTGCTGCTTGGGATGGTGAGTACTCCCTTTGGGATTTTATATATACATATGTATTTCCCTTTGTAAACTGCTGGTAAAAAAACCTTGATCCTATGTCCAGGATTACAGAGGGCCGGTTTGGCGCGCATTTTTAAATTTTGGCGTGCGCATGCGCGGCCGGTGTGCGCGTGCGCCACTGCTGTCTGCGTCACAGGTGCGCTGCATGCCTCAGGACGGCGCATGCGGTAGGCGTGTCGCTGATGCGCTCGCTCTCAAGCTAGTGCTTATAGGCATGGAGCTCCTGGCGTGCGCGTGGAGGAAGCAGAGCGAGTGGTGGGCACGTGAGTCTGGTGGTCTTGGACACAGCGGTGACAGGTTAAAGACCGGTTGTAGTTTGTGGGGAATACTCCTTTTTTCTTCCTCGTGTGTAAGCAATGTCTTCCAGAAAACGAGGAACAGGGAACAAGACAAGCACAGGGGTAAGAGTCCCTCCACAAAAAACAGGTGACCAAACCCCATGCTGATGCAGCCTCAGTTTCTCCTGAAGGACCTGCGGCTTCTAACCTGGCTGAGCCATTGCACTTGCCAGGCATAGTGGCCACTACCAATGTACCTGCCTCGGCTTATGTTACAAAGGATGATTTGGCATCTGCCTTAGCGGGTTTTGAGGGCAAAATAGCTGGCATGATTGCCTCTGTAACACAGGGGGGGAGGAAGCGTAATAGATCTCCCTCCCCTGAGCCTGGGCCAAGTGGAGAGTCACTAGAGCACCAGGACTCTTATAGCCAGATGGGTCCAGGTGATCTGGAACCAGAATGGGCAGAGGATTTGGAAGAGGTGGTCATAAAGGACTGAGAGGAAGAAGAGGCTGAAGAATCCTCGGCTGTGGACTCTGGCTCTGAAGAGCCAATTTCAGCCTCCCATTCCCAAAAATTGTTTATCCAATCTCTAATGGAGATGGTACGAATTGGGTTTAAGTTACCCCTGGTTCAGGAGTCTGCACTCTCCTGTTCTACTCTGGGATCTTTGCGACTTAAGCAAATTTCCCAAGCGTTTTCCTTGCAACTGTTACTGGAGCAGGTGGTTTACGCAGACTGGGGGCATCCGGACAGGATATACTTACCTCCAAAAAGGTTTTCTGTCTTATATCCTATGGAGGAGAAGTTCAGAAAAAAATGGGGCACTCCCTTGATGGACGCTGCCATATCTTCTGTGAATAAAAATGTAACCTGTCCAGTGGATAATGCCCAGGTATTCAAGGATCCGGCTGATAAACAGCTAGAGTCCTTATTAAAGGCCTCCTTTTAGGTGGCTGGTGCAGCAGTTCAGCCAGCAGTCGCAGCTATGGGGATTTGCCAATCCCTAAAAGATCGTTTTAAAAAGTTGGTAAAGAACGTACCTTGCCAGGAGGAATCTGCTGAGGAGTTATCGGAGATTCCTCACGCCTTATGTTTTGCGGTATACGCATTGAAAGATTCAATTCAACAGATGTCTCGTTTTGCGCTGCTGTCAATTCATATGCGAAGAGTCTTGTGGCTAAAGAACTGGTCTGCTGAAACGCCATGTAAAAGGCTACTCGCAGCTTTTCCATTTCATGGAGAGCGCCTGTTTGGCGAGGATCTGGATAAATACATCCAAAAGATCTCTGGTGGAAAGAGTGCCCTGCTTCCTATTATTAAAAAGAAGGGGAAGCAACCATCTTATAAAATTCCTAATGCTCCAGGACCTGGAGCCTCTTCCCCCTAAGCGGTATCGACGGCCTCAGCCGTCTGGGTTTAAAAGACCCCAGGGTCAGAAGAAACCCTGGGCCCCAAAGACACCCAAGCCCAACTCCAAGTCTACCTTGTGAAGGGGCGCCCCGCTCTCACGGGTGGGGGGCAGGCTTCGGCTGTTTGGGGAGGCCTGGGAAGAACTGGTTCAAGACAAATGGGTCATTTCCACTGTAAAATACGGTTACAGAATAGAATTCCAGGAGATCCCCCTGAACCGATTTCTATACTCAAGGGTCCCGTCGGAACCAGAGAAAAGAAGATGCCTATTCCTAGCTTTACACCATCTGCTGACGCAGGGGGTAATTATAAAAGTTCCGCACGAGGAAAGATTCAAGGGGTTTTATTCAAACCTATTCACCGTGCCAAAACCAAATGGGGAAGTAAGGCCCATTTTGGACCTCAAGGCTCTCAACTTCTTTGTAGACGTCCGATCCTTCCGCACGGAGTCGGTTCGTTCAATAATAAAGTCCCTGAAAAAGGGAGACTACTTAGCGTCCATAGATATCAAGGACGTATACCTTCATATGCCGAGCTTCGGTCCACATCAAAGGTTTTTACGCTTTGCTGTCGAGGGCAGGCATTTCCAATTTGTGGCACTACCCTTCGGTCTGGCCACGGCCCCCAGGGTCTTCACAAAGATTCTGGCCCCAGTATTGGCTTCCCTGAGGTCTCAGAAAGTCTCCGTAGTAGGTTATCTGGACGATCTTCTTCTAAGGGAATGTTCTCATCCCATACTAGTTCAGAACGTGTCAAGAACAGTACGGGTTTTACAACACCTAGGTTGGATGATAAATATGGACAAATCAGTTTTTTGCCCAACCCAAGCCTTGGTGTATCTGGGTCTGGTCCTGGACACCGCCCAAGGAAAGGTGTTTCTTCCGCCCTTAAAGGTCGCCTCAATAGTGGAACTTGTACAGAAGGTGAGAAAAGAACTAACACCTTCTGTTCGACTGTGCATGAGGTTACTGGGCAAGATGGTGTCATCCTTCAGTGCAGTGCCATATGCACAGTTCCACTCCAGAGTGTTCCAGAACAGTATTCTAAAGGCCTGGGACAAGTCAGCTCGAACCCTGGATCAGCCCATGGTTCTATCTCCACAGGTGCTATGGAACCTCTCTTGGTGGTTAAGAACCAGCAACTTAAAAAGAGGGAAATCTTTCCCACCGGTAGCCTGGAAAGTTGTAACCACGGACGGCAGTCTTCTCGGTTGGGGAGCAGTCCTAGAGGAAGCGTCTGTTCAGGGAATATGGTCCCAGACAGAAAAGACCCTGCCCATCAATCTATTGGAAATCCGGGCAGCTCGTCTGGCTCTGCGATTCTGGACATCCAGATTGTGGGGGCTTCCTGTCAGAGTCCAGTCCGACAACTCCACAGTAGTGGCGTATATCAACCACGAGGGAGGTACCAGGAGTCGGGCAGCCCAAAGAGAGGTAGATCATATATTGACTTGGGCAGAAAAACATGTGCGATTTCTATCGGCAGTGTTTATTCCGGGGGTGGACAATTGGCAGGCGGATTTCCTAAGTCGCCAAAAATTGTTACCAGGGGAATGGTCCCTGCATCCCGAGGTTTTTCTACAGATCTGCCAATACTGGGAGACCCCAGATGTGGATCTACTGGCATCAAGATTCAATGCCAAGCTGGACAGGTTTGTGCCCAGGACCAAGGATCCGCTTGCAGTCGGGATAGACGCATTAGTGGTTCCTTGGGATCAGTATTCTCTGATATATGCCTTCCCTCCGATCCAAATTCTGACGCGCTTACTACGCAGAATACGGGAGGAACGGAAGCTGGTGATCTTAGTGGCCCAGGAGATCATGGTATTCGGAGATTATGAAATTAGCAGTAGGGGACCCGTTGGTCCTTCCTTGCCGTCCAGACCTATTGTCTCAAGGGCCCATATTCCATCCTTCTTTACGGTTGCTGAATTTGATGGCCTGGCTATTGGGACCAGACTATTGAAAGACCGTGGTATTATGGGTTCAGTCTTGTCCACTTTAATAAACGCTAGAAAGTCAGTTTCTAAAGTTATCTATTATAGAGTCTGGAAGTCATACATTTCTTGGTGTGAGAAAAGGAAATGGAACCCTCGTAGGTATACGATTGGAAGGGTGCTCGCCTTTCTCCAAACAGGAGTAGACTTGCAGCTTGCTTTAGGGACAATCAAGGGACAGATTTCGGCCTTATAGTTTTTTTTCCAAAGACCAATTGCATCCCATTCTTTGGTGCGAACCTTTGTCAAGGGAGTAACACACCTGAGGCCACCGCTTAAACCACCTTTATGTCCTTGGGACCTAAATTTGGTACTGTCAGCCTTACAGAGGGAGCCTTTTGAACCTATTAGGCATGCCTTTTGTCCTATTGACCAGGAAATTCGTTTTCTTGGTGGCTATTACATCGGCTAGAAGGGTGTCAGAATTGGCCACCCTTTCTTGCAAAGAATCTTTTATGGTTCTTCATCAGGACAGAGTGGTCATGCGCCCTCGTTCGGATTTTCTACCGAAGGTGGTTTCCAAATTTCATTTGAATCAGGATATCATTTTAATTTCCTTTTTTCCAAACCCTAAGACTAGGGAGGAAAGGTCGCTTCACTCACTGGATGTGGTGAGGGCGATAAAGGTTTACTTGGAAATGTCAGCTCCCTTTCGGAAGACTGACTGTTTTTTTTTGTCTTGCCTGAGGGTCCTAAGAAAGGACAGCCGGCAACAAGTTCAACTATTTCCAGGTGGATTCGTCAGGCTATTATCCAGGCGTATGGATTAAAGCACAGGGTTCCACCCCAGGATTTAAGAGCACACTCCACTAGAGGGGTTAGTGCATCATGGGCAGTACGCCAGCAGGTGTCTATGGCTCAGGTTTGCAAAGCGGTCGCTTGGTCTTCAGTTCATACGTTCACCAGGTTTTACCAGGTGGATGTGAGATCTCAAAAAGAGACTGTTTTTGGCCACAGCGTGTTTCAGGCAGCTTTATAGTCTCAGGCCCGTTGGGCTTACGGATAATGTGTTTTCCCCCCCCCATCAGATGCATTGCTTTAAGACATCCCACATAGTCATTATTATGGTGGTCTGTGTCCCGTGATGTACGATAAAGAAACATGGATTTTTAAAACCACTTACCTGTAAAATCCTTTTCTTGGAGTACATCACGGGACACAGAGGTCCCTCCCCTCCTTTCTGGGATCGTCATTGCTTGCTACAAAACTGAGGCACTTCCTGTATAGGAGGGGTTATATGGGAGGAACAGTCTTACTATTGGTTGCCAGTGTCCAATCACCTAAAGGTAAGCGTATAACCCACATAGTCATTATTATGGTGCTCTGTGTCCCATGATGTACTCCAAGAAAAGGATTTTTACATGTTTTAAAAATCTGTTTTTTAGCGGCAGGAACTGGGAGACTAGTCAGGATCAAGGGAAAGATGAATGCAGCAATGTACAGATGCATCCTTGATGAAAACCTGCTCCAGACCTCAGACTTGGGCGAAGGTTCATCTTCCAACAGGACAACGACCCTAAAATAGGTGTGCCAAGCTTATAGAATCATACTCAAAAAGAGTATGATTGCTGTAATTGGTGGCAAGGGTGCTTCAACAAAGTATTGAGCAAAGGCTGTGAATACTTATGTACATGGGATTTTCTTTTCCATTTTTTATTTTTAATAAATTTGCAAAGATTTCGAACACCCTTCTTTCACGTTGTCATTAAGGGGTACTGTTTTTAGAATTTTGAAGAAAATAATTAATTTAATCCATATTGGAATAAGGCTGTAACATAACAAGACGGAAAAAGTGAAGCACTGTGAATACTTTCCGGATGCACTGTATGTCCATAGGGCCTTACAATCGCTCATTGTTACTTCACCTCCTTAATGCGGGCAAATGCCTTATTCTGATACACTGGAATTCTTCGGTGGTCCCTACAGTGAAAGAATGACTACTGATGGTGCAAGATATAATGGAGGCTGGGGAGTGAAGACACCAATGTACTGGCAACTGTACCAAGTTTTATACTATTTGGGCTTTATGGATCGATTTTACTTCTCCTGACCTGTACAAACAACTAATACTATGATTTTGTGCACCCATTTTTCAGAATGTTTACTCCGCCGCCGTTTAGAGCAGAAGTGGTTGACCAGGGAATTGCTATGATATACCCATTGCTGTATGTTCCCATTGCTGGTTTTTCTAGGGATAGGGGTTGACTATTTTGCTTTCCTTATTCCTTTTTGTTGATGTTTTTCCTTTCCCTCTCTCTCCCCTCGCTCGGGTTCTCTTTCACTTTCTTCCCTTTTTTCTTTTAGTTCTATAAATATTAGGGTTGTCCCGATACCACTTTTTTTTAGGACCGAGTACAAGTACCGATACTTTTTTTTCAAGTACTCGCCGATACCGATTACCGATACCTTTTTTTTTTTTTTTTTTTTTTTTTTTTTTTTTTTTTCATTAGCCCTGTTTGGGGGCTTTGGTGAGATATCAGGGGTCTTAACAGACCCCTGATATCTCCCCCTTGAGACAGAGAAAGAGACCAAGGATAGAGATTTCCTAGTCCCTTTCTCTGCAGCCTCAGCTGCACTGAAAATAAATGGAGAGAAGACAGCGGCTCCTCTCCATTCATAGAGGGAAAAATCATAATCACAGGAGGTTACAATGTTTCAGTTATTGAATGGACAGAGTCAGCTGACTCTGTCCATACAGAAAAGAGAGTACATGGAGGGGGACAGCAGAACGGAGGGGGCATGGAGGAAGAATGGAGGGGGACAGAAGCAGAACGGAGGGGGACAGCAGAACGGTATCGGGACAACCCTAATAAATATATTCCCTGCAGATGGCCTTTATTTTTAGGTGTGCCTCCTACAATGTCCTATACATCTGCTAATGATGCTATTTCAGTTTTTCAGATTCGGTTTTGTACCATGAATAAGTTAATAATGTCTGCTCTATACTGTCTTATTTTTCTGCAAAAATTTAAAATAAAGATTTTACAAAAAAAAGGGGTGAGCTCTAGCCACTGGTTTTGAACTAAAAAAGGGGGGATGTTTGGGACTTTGAATGAGACATATGGTCAAACGAGCATACGCCTCCATTCCTATTGGTTAATAAGAAAAGGGGGGTTGGGACTTTATATGAGATGTGTGTTTACACAAATATGAATTAATACATAAGTTTATTCATAAATTACACATGAGACATGGTACATTGTAGATATGATGGGCTGATATGCATATAATTGACAACAATGATCCATTATGACACATGTGGATGAAATCCATAAGTAGAATGTTGTAAACGCATGATAACAGCATTTAATAGCTTGATGCATTTTGTGGATAAAGTTCCACTTCTTCAGAAGCAAGTGCAGAAAACATATCTATAAAAAAATATATGAAAGATATTCCAAATTGCTCAAATAAATTAAATGAGAAAAAGGGGGGAGGAAGAAAGCCAAACACCCCAAATTGACTTGCATATCAGCTCCAAAATAAGTCATAGGATGCTGAGAACTGAGGGTTGAGAAGAGCTGGGAAATGTCACTGCCGGGAACAGTGGAGACGTATATCTACGGGCAGCCAAGGTGGAAAACTCCACACAATCAAGGGGGAGGGGAGAGAGAAAAAGAGGGTGTCCATGATGAGATGCACTATGGTGCCTGGTAACTGCTCCAAAATCTAGATAAATTGTAAAATGCGTGTGGTCAATAGGAGCGTAGGGTGTGACTTAAAAAGGGCATACATCTTATATACTAGTGAAATCGGTGTAAAAGGAAGGAGTAGGGACGGACAGAAAAGGGTGTGTTGAGGACCACCAGAGAACCTCACACCAAGAAAAGCAAAAAGAGTAATACAGTGCAATGTCGCTCAGGTTCTCTTCCATCTTCTTCCATTTTCTTTTAGTTTTATAAATTACAGTATCTCACAAAAGTGAGTTCACCCCTCACATTTTTGTAAATATTTTATTCTTTTATTATATCTTTTCATGTGACAACATTGAAGAAATGACACTTTGCTACAATGTAAATTAGTGAGTGTACAGCTTGTATAACAGTGTAAATTTGTTGTCCCCTCAAAATAACTCAGCACACAGCCATTAATGTCTAAACCGCTGGCAACAAAAGTGAGTACACCCCTAAGTGAAAATGTCCAAATTGGGCCCAAAGTGTCAATATTTTGCGTGGCCACCATTATTTTCCAGCACTGCCTTAACCCTCTTGGGCATGAAGTTCACTAGAGCTTCACAGGTTGCCACTGGAGTCCTCTTCCACTCCTCCATGACGACATCACAGAGCTGGTGGATGTTAGAGACTTTGTGCTCCTCCACCTTCCATCTGAGGACGCCGAACAAATGTTCAATAGGGTTTAGGTCTGGAGGCATGCTTGGCCAGTCCATCACCTTTTATCCTCAGCTTCTTTAGCAAGGCAGTTGTCGTCTTGGAGGTGTGTTTTGGGTTCGTTGTCGTGTTGGAATACTGCCCTGCGGCTCAGTCTCCGGAGAGAGGGGATCATGCTCTGCTTCAGTATGTCACAGTACATGTTGGCATTCATGGTTCCCTCAATGAACTGTAGCTCCCCAGTGCCGGCAGCACTCATGCAGCCCCAGACCATGACTCTCCGACCACCATGCTTGACTGTAGGCAAGACACAGTTGTCTTTGTACTGCTCACCTGGTTGCCGCCACACAGGCTTGACACCATCTGAACCAAATAAGTTTATCTTGGTCTCATCAGACCACAGGACATGGTTCCAGTAATCCATGTCCTTAGTCTGCTTGTCTCCAGCAAACTGTTTGCGGGCTTTCCTATGCATCATCTTTAGAAGAGGCTTCCTTCTGGGACGACAGCCATGTAGACCAATTTGATGCAGTGTATGGTCTGAGCACTGACAGGCTGACCCCCCTCCCCTTCAACCTCTGCAGCAATGCTGGCAGCACTCCATACATATATTTAAGACAATCTCTGGATATGACGCTGAGCATGTGCACTCAACCTCTTTGGTCGACCATGGTGAGGCCTGTTCTGAGTGGAACCTGTCCTGTTAAACCGCTGTATGGTCTTGGCCACCATGCTGCAGCTGTTTCAGGGTCTTGGCAATCTTTTTATAGCCTAGGCCATCTTTATGTAGCGCAACAATTCTTTTTTTCAGATCCTCAGAGAGTTCTTTGCCATGAGGTGCCATGTTGAACTTCCAGTGACCAGTATGAGAGAGTTAGAGCGATAACACCAAATTTAACACACCTGCTCCCCATTCACACCTAAGACCTTGTAACACTAACGAGTCACATGACACCTGGGAGAGAAAATTGCTAATTGAGCCCAATTTGGACATTTTCACTTAGGGGTGTACTCACTTTTGTTGCCAGTGGTTTAGACATTAATGGCTGTATGTTGAGTTATTTTGAGGGGACAGCAAATTTACATGTTTATACAAGCTGTACACTCGCTACTTTACATTGTAGCAAAGTGTCATTTCTTCAGTGTTGAAAAGATAGAATAAAATATTTACAAAAATGTGAGGGGTGTACTCACTTTTGTGAGGTACTGTATATTCCCTGCAGATGGCCTTTATTTTTAGGTGTGCCTCCTACAATACATCTGCTAATGATGCTATTTCAGTTTTTCGGATTCGGTTTTGTACCATGGATAAGTTTACACCCGTATGTTGGGAATGTATACTCTATACCAGTGATGGTGAACCTTGGCACCCCAGATGTTTTGGAACTACATTTCCCATGATACTCATGCACTCTGCAGTGTAGTTGAGCATCATGGGAAATGTAGTTCCAAAACATCTGGGGTGCCAAGGTTTGCCATCAGTGCTCTATACAGTCTTATTTTTCTGCAAAAATTGAAAATAAAGATTTTACCAAAAAAAAAAGGGGTGAGCTCTATCCACCGGTTTTGGACTAATGGCTCTTGTGTTGGGGTATAAATGTGTTGCTGTTTGTGAAATATTGGGTGACTTGTATGACAAGCCTTTCACAATGACTTGTTGCTTAGTTTTGTATTTCACTTGTGATAGTTATGTACTTTTCTTTGTTGTGGCTGCAGTTCATTTTTTTCATAGCTTACAATGTTAAAGGGGAACGGTTGCCTTTAGTTTGGGCCCCACC
Source organism: Aquarana catesbeiana (assembly GCF_042186555.1). NCBI lineage: Eukaryota > Metazoa > Chordata > Amphibia > Anura > Ranidae > Aquarana > Aquarana catesbeiana. The sequence continues at coordinate 113,408,829 of NC_133326.1, read as the reverse complement.
CCTGCCACTGCCATCTTTGTTAGTTATGTGCTAAAGGGCTCTCCCAAGCTGTCATGGCCCAGCAGACCCCTGTGGCACACACACCAAGGTTTTGGACTTCCATGCCAGCTCTGTCTTCTCATGTGAAGATGTGCTACTTGGCTCTGATGGGTCCCAAACCCCTGAAACACATCTAGTGTGCCTAGGCACAAAAAAGGCTATGAAGTTTTTTTGTTTTTGTTTTTGTTTTGTTTTTAAATCTCCAAATGATTGGGAGGGGGAGAAGGTGGGGGAAAATACATATATATTTATTTTTTTTTTATTTTTTTTAAATTTAGGGTGAAAGTCCACTTTAATGTTCATATAACATTTTTATGTTTTCTTAAAAAGAAAACTGTTGCTTTCATTGGTATGATACAAATAATAGATCAGGTGGCGTTTGCTTTCGCCTATAGCCTAAATAAATATGAAAGGTGATTCTGTTAGTCGCACAATCAACTTTCATACAAAAATGACAACAGAAAACTGTGTTCAAGAAGTGTATTGCAAACTAAAGCCGGTTCACACTGCCACGACTTCCGCTCCGACATCCCAGCGTGACTTCGGCACAATTTGCATATGGCGGCTTTAACAGAAGTCAATGCAACTCATGCAGAAGTCGCATCAAAAGTAGTGCAGTAACCTTTTTCTAAGTCCGAGTGACTCAAGTCGCTCCTATTAGAACGGCTTCATTGCACTTAATGGGGCGCGACTTATCATGCAACATGTGCTCTCAAAGTTGGAGTGCATGTTGCACCAGTGTGAACCAGGCCACATTCAGCTTGTGCCACCAGCTGATTGATAGACACAATGTTGCAGAATGATGGATATACTCACATCTGTTGAGATCTGTATGAAATTCCTAAGACCCCTTTCACACTGAGGCGTTTTTCAGGCGCTAAAGGGCTAAAAATAGCGCCTGAAAAACGCCTCCCCTGCCACCCCAGTGTGAAAGCCCGAGGGCTTTCAAACAGGGGCGCTGCGCTGGCAGGACGTTAAAAGTCCTGCAAGCAGCAACTTTGGGGCTGTGGAGGAGCGGTGTATACGCCGCCCCTGCCCATTGAAATAAAACGGCACCACTGCCAAAGCCCTTTGGCAGTGGCGCTACACGGGCGCATTTAACCCTTTCTTTGGCCACTAGCGGGGGTTAAAACAGACCTAAAGCGCCGCTAAAACTAGCGCTGCTTTACCGCTAACGCTGCCCGCAGCTCAGTGTGAAAGGGCTCTTAGTGTGCATCACAATAAGCTGTTCGAGTTCTTCTCAGGCAAACTTACCAGCAGTACTGCAAAAAAAGCTCTGTCTTATGTCACTGGCTAGAGCATAGAGATAGAGCATTAGTGCTCCTCCAATTGGGAGGTTAACACTTTCTTTTGAATTTCTTTTTTTTTTTTTTTTTTTTTTTTTTTTTTTTTTTTTTACTGCCTATGAGCTATTTATGTGTGGATAAGGACAGAGGGCTGTGTTTTAGAGCTGGGGATTGCTTTCACAGAATTGCAACTAAGGCAGCATATACACAGGAATTTATAAAAACTCACAGATCCCCACATCCACACAAGTAATGTGGACAAGTAATCTCCCCTTCTGTGCTATTGTATTCTGACAGTGGGCCCCCCCCCCCCCCCCCCCTTCCCAACAGAATACACTGACCAACGCTGCAGCCGTTGGCTGCAAGCGATGATCAAATACTGGTTTTCCAGCAGGACTGTTGGACAGAAGATAGTCATTAGACTGGCTTCTGTTGAATAGAAAAACACTCAGAGCGAAATTGGGCCAGTTCCTGCTGTACCTACATACAGATCTGCACACATGTTTGTAATCTCCACTATTCTGCAACATTGTTTCTATCAATCAGCCAGTGCAAGCTGAAATAGTTTGTGATACACTTTTATGTTGTAATTTTTGTGTGAAAGTTTATCCCACTATAAAAGGACTAGTGGTGTCAGCATGACTAACAGAATCTTCATCTTTTGATATTTATTCAGTCTGTGGTCTCTTTCACACAGGGTGATTTGATCCCTGCCCTTTGCAGGGCCATGTTTTACAAGCACGGGGATACACAGGTGTTGCATGATGTCCATTGGGATGCAACTGCGGCACAGCTGCTGCCCCCAGGGTGAGTTCAGGGACAAGCACCCGCACTACACGGGTTTCAAATTTGGAAGCAGCAGCCGTGTCCCAATAGATATGAATAAGAATGCCTGCTCAGTGAAGCTTTATTCTCTCTTCATTGATATACTGTTAGTTACCAACTAATGTGTATTTTTGTTTCATACATCTTCACTGCTGATCTGCTGTCATTTTGTTTAGAAATGTCTCAGGACAAACCTCGTCTGTTTGCTGCTTTAGATGTGGCCTCAGCTGCTGTTGCAAAGGTATGACACAGCAAAATAAATTGGTGTATAACATCCTGGCTCATTTATTACCTTTTCAATGTTGTACAATTAAATTCAAACAGGGTAGAATCCCTCTATGCTAAACGGTGTCTAGTTTATTCACAGTCTGTTGATTCATGTGGGGTTTATAAATCTGAGGAATGTTATTAATCAACTTAAAGTGTAGGTAAAGCAACAACAAACTTCTTATTTGATCCCTTATGATCTGGTAAATATACTTACTGTTGAACATGTTTTGTTACATCTGTTCTATTAGCACAAAAAAAAAAAACCACAAAAACTGTTCGGTTTGACAGAAATACTAAAACTCATGTAATGGAGATGGAGAGAGGGCTCAAAGGTATTTTGTAGTCCTAACATACTCCCTCTCCTACAGTGACAGACCTGCTTCTCCATAGATTACTGTGAGGAACCTAGGGCAGTAAGTGTTACTGGCAGGATCACTAGGTGAAAAATAGGCCTTGCAGCCACTGGTCAAGCTGCAATATATTTTTTTTTTTCTTGGGTTTAGATACACTTTAATTACCAATAGTGGAGAATTAGTGTGAGAACTATAGTGTTATGTGCACAAAAGGTACTTTTAGGCAACATATATTGCAGCAGCTAAAGAAAATAGAAGCAGGTTATAACTGACCACAGAGTTTGAAATGTAAGACATTCTAACCATATATAGAAAACACCTGTTTGAGTTCTGTACATTTTAAACCGCTTTACTGGGGTATATTAAGTCTAGAGAAGGTATCTGACTTGGATTATTATATCCTGAGCTACTGGAACTGTAAAGCTTGTGTGTTCTTTGACTCAATTTGCATTTTTCAGATGAAAGAGATACACCAAGTGTGTACATTTGTTCCACACTTTGTGATTTGTAATATTTGTCTGATAGTAACACACAATCTGTATAATACATTCTTATTGCCTTAAAATGTTCTATTGCCTTAAAGCGGAGTTTCGCTAAAAAAAAATGTTTAGATGTCAGCAGCTGCAGTATCTGCAGCTGCTGACTTTTAAAATAAGGACACTCGCCTGTCCCGGGGTCCAGCGATGTCGGCCCCCGAGACCGAACCGTCCCTCGATCCTCGGGTGCTGCCGCCGCCATTCTCACTGAGGGATTCGGGAAGTGAAGCGTTGCGGCTTCACTGCCCGGTTCCCTACTGCACATGCGCGAGTCGCGCTGCCCGTCTACACTGGTCCCCGTTGTGTTGTGTTAACTGTGTATTTCCCACAACACAACGGGGGTGGGCGGGGAGTCTGCGGCTAGCTATACCCGGAAGTGGGTGCAGATACCTGTATTATACAGGTATCCGCACCTCCCTCCCCCCTGAAAGGTGCCAATTGTGACACCGGAGGGGGGGAGGAATCCGATGAGCGGAAGTTCCACTTTAGGGTGGAACTCCGCTTTAACTTAGAAGCGAATTGCTTTCTTGTTGTATGCTGCATTTGCATATGTAGTGCTACTTAAAAGAGAAGTATGGGTTTCCTTTTTTTTTTTTTTTTTGCTTAATCCTAATCCTTATGAGCTGCTAGTATCTACAAATCTTTCCTGCCCTCTGAAAAGTGCACCCTTTCTGTTTTAAAATAGAGTTAATTACCTGTGGGGGGACTACAGACTTTCCTGGAGTGTCATGCCGACAATGAGGTTTGAATCTGCCCTCTTCCTTCTCTCTGTGATTGATGTCGGCTTTGGGCTCTCTGCTCTTTCCCGAGACTTAACACAACACACAGAGCTGCTCTCCTTCTCCTTGTTGCAGGCAGAACGATCTAAGCACACATTCAGTAAAGCAGCAGGCATTAGTGACTGTAGAAGTCGCTGAAAGTTCTCTTTATATTATATTCTACTTTCCTGTTAAAATTATAATGCAAAGAATACATTTTTAAAGTAAAATACAACACTGGCTTTTGTCAGCATTGCTTACATTTACTGTAGGGGGCCGTGTATTTGTAACATGTTTACACCTGAATATGGGTGTAATATTTAACATGTTACAAAAGATTAATTTATCCTTTTTAAGGCTAGGTTCACACTATTTCGGGTGCAGGAATCACACCCGTACTCACAACCACCTGCAGGCAAAATGCGCTGCTCTTTACAGACGTGCGGGGCTGCCATTCATTCTTAATGGCACCCCCATGCATCTTTAAATGCGGGTGCGGGAACCTAATTTGACAGGTGTGCAGATGTGGGTTAGTGGACTCAAATGCACACTGTGCACTACTGACCTCTGAACACCATCCCACTTACTACTGACCCCTGAACTCTGCCTCACTTCTGACCTCTGAACTCCACCCCTTACTACTGACCTCTGAGCTCTTCGCACCACTTACTACTGACCCATAAACTCTGTGCACCACATACTAATGACCCCTGAACTCTGCCTCACCTCTGACCCATGAACTCCGCCCTTACTACTGAACTCTGCACCACTTACTACTGACCCCTAAATGCTTTGCACCACTTACTACTGACCCCTGAACTCTGCCTCTCTTAATACAGACCTCAGAACTCTCTGCACCACTTACTAATGCTCTCTGAACACCGTCCCACTTACTACTGACCCCTGGACTCTGCCTCACTTACACACTTGATTGCGGGTGGAATCAACGCAATTCTGCCTGCGATTTCAAATCGCTGCTAAACACGGGGCGCGTTTGCGATGCCATTACTTCTTAATGGCACCCAAATCGCACCGCAATTGTCGCGCAGTAAATCACGCTGCAGTCGCAACGCACTACGCTTGTCACTTAAAAAAGGAACATGAGCTTTTTTGGGCGTCAGCGCGTGCTGGTTTTTTGCAGCTATTTGAAATCACGGGCAGAATCGCTGTGATTCCGTCCATGATCAGGAGTGAATGGAGCCTTAGATTTAGAGGACAGGGAGTTGTCAGTTTCCCTCTCACCTGCAGACCTGCTATGTACTGAACACCGGTATGCCCTCTACACATAGCACTATGTTCATTTCAGAAAACTGACACAGTAAACAGGTACATTTGATGTGGAGGAGGAATTTGGGAGGACACAGGAACAAACATTAAAGCACACGGGAGAGGTGTTGGTGCTTGTGTCACCCTGCCTTTGCTTCCGGGTTTTAGCTGGGGACATGATGCCATGGAAACGGAGGCACGTGAGAAGCGTACCTGCTCTAGATGGCAGCTCAGGTATGTGCCTCTTCACCAAGCACAGCCACATGTCAAAAAGAGGGAGGGACTGAAAGATGGGCTGGATTGCTGGAAATGTATCCGCCCTCTCTAAACTTTTAAACCAAGAGAACCGTTAGAGGCTGCTTTCTGACAGTTCAAATGCCTCTACTGCAAAAACTAAAGGACGGAGGAAAGAAAGAAATGCAATGGAAGTATGAGAGTAACATGTACCACCTATTTTTGCTTTTTGCATACTTCTCCTTTTGAGGTGGTAAATTCTCCTTAGATTTGGGTAACAGCTTTCATAATGCTTTCCGTAAAGACATCCTTTCTAATATTTATTTTCATATGTCTTCTCTTTAATATGTTGGCAGGATGAGGAGGGAATGGCTGCTGATGCTTTGGATCTGTACCAGCAGAGTCTTGGGGAGCTAATATTAATGTTAAGCGGTGAGTAATACTTGTGTGTGTGTGTGTGTGTATGTGTGTGTGTGTGTGTGTATATATATATATATATATATATATATATATATATATATATATATATATATATATATATATATATAATGTGTGTGTGTGTGTTTTTATATATAATATAATAAAGAGGCACTACAGCTGGTAAAAGCCTTAAATCTAAACTATTTCTAAAATCTCTGTAAACAAGGACTTCTGATCATTCATTTTGGAATAGTCACACTCCTGTACATATCTAATATTCATCGTGTGCTGGCACCGGCCCACCTCTGCATCATCAAAATAGAAGAACACATCTTTTCATCTAGAAAAGCAGCACAAAAAGTTGCACATGATGTACCCTGGAGAGCATTATCTGTCAAGGAGTACATCAAGGATCTCTCTGTGGGGATTCTCACATTGAATAAATCAACAAAGTCAATATGCTTCTTTTTTTTTTTTTTTTTTTTCACTTGCGATATGTTTACAAAAAGTTATTGCTTGCGATATTTCTTTGATATTTCTATTGATGCAAAGAATTAGCATGGTTTTTACAGTCTTAAGTTTATCTTTGCACTTCTGTTTTAGCCTAACTTTTTTTCACACTTTGCTGGTGTATTTATCTTTCATAGTTACATAGTTACATAGTAGGTGAGGTTGAAAAAAGACACAAGTCCATCAAGTCCAACCTATGTGTGTGATTATGTGTCAGTATTACATTACATATCCCTGTATATTGCGGTCATTCAGGTGATTATCTAATAGTTTCTTGAAGCTATCAATGCTCCCCGCTGAGACCACCGCCTGTGGAAGGGAATTCCACATCCTTGCCGCTCTTACAGTAAAGAACCCTCTACGTAGTTTAAGGTTAAACCTCTTTTCTTCTAATTGTAATGAGTGGCCACGAGTCTTATTAAACTCTCTTCTGCGAAAAAGTTTTATCCCTATTGTGGGGTCACCAGTACAGTATTTGTAAATTGAAATCATATCCCCTCTCAAGCGTCTCTTCTCCAGAGAGAATAAGTTCAGTGCTCGCAACCTTTCCTCATAACTAAGATCCTCCAGACCCTTTATTAGCTTTGTTGCCCTTCTTTGTACTCGCTCCATTTCCAGTACGTCCCTCCTGAGGACTGGTGCCCAGAACTGGACAGCATACTCCAGGTGCGGCCGGACCAGAGTCTTGTAGAGCGGGAGAATTATCGTTTTATCTCTGCAGTTGATCCCCCTTTTAATGCATGCCAATATTCTGTTTGCTTTATTAGCAGCAGCTTGGCATTGCATGCCATTGCTGAGCCTATCATCCACTAGGACCCCCAAGTCCTTTTCCATCCTAGATTCCCCCAGAGGTTCTCCCCCCAGTGTATAGATTGCATTCATATTTTTGCCACCCAAATGCATTATTTTACATTTTTCTACATTGAACCTCATTTGCCATGTAGTCGCCCACCCCATTAATTTGTTCAGGTCTTTTTGCAAGATTTCCACATCCTGCGGAGAAGTTATTGCCCTGCTTAGCTTAGTATCGTCTGCAAATACAGAGATGGAACTGTTTATCCCATCCTCCAGGTCGTTTATGAACAAATTAAATAGGATTGGTCCCAGCACAGACCCCTGGGGGACCCCACTACCCACCCCTGACCATTCTGAGTACTCCCCATTTATCACCACCCTCTGAACACGCCCTTGTAGCCAGTTTTCAATCCATGTACTCACCCTATGGTCCATGCCAACGCACCTTATTTTGTACAGTAAACGTTTATGGGGAACTGTGTCAAATGCTTTTGCAAAATCCAGATACACCACGTCTACGGGCCTTCCTTTATCTAGATGGCAACTCACCTCCTCATAGAAGGTTAATAGATTGGTTTGGCAAGAACGATTCTTCATGAATCCATGCTGATTACTGCTAATGATATCATTCTTATTACTAAAATCTTGTATATAGTCCCTTATCATCCCCTCCAAGAGTTTACATACTATTGATGTTAGGCTAACTGGTCTGTAATTCCCAGGGATGTTTTTTGGGCCCTTTTTAAATATTGGTGCTACATTGGCTTTTCTCCAATCAGCTGGTACCATTCCAGTCAATAGACTGTCTGTAAAAATTAGGAACAACGGTCTGGCAATCACCTGACTGAGTTCCCTAAGTACCCTCGGATGCAAGCCATCTGGTCCCGGTGATTTATTAATGTTAAGTTTCTCAAGTCTAATTTTAATTCCGTCCTCTGTTAACCATGTAGGTGCTTCCTGTGTTGTGTCATGAGGATAAACACTGCAGTTTTGGTTACTGAAGCCCCCCGATTCACTCGTGAAGACTGAGGAGAAGAATAAGTTCAATACCTCTGCCATCTCCCCATCCTTTGTAACCAGATGTCCTTCCTCATTCTTTATGGGGCCAATATGGTCTGTCCTCCCTTTTTTACTGTTTACATACTTAAAGAATTTCTTGGGATTTTTTTTGCTCTCCTCCGCTATGTGTCTTTCATGTTCTATCTTAGCCATCCTAATTGCACCCTTACATTTCTTATTGCATTCTTTATAAATTCTGAATGCTGTGGATGATCCCTCAACCTTGTATTTTTTGAAGGCCTTCTCCTTTGCTTTTATATGCATTTTTATATTGGAGTTAAGCCATCCAGGATGTTTGTTCGCTCTTTTAAATTTATTACCCAATGGGATACATTGGCTAATGCCCTTATTTAATATGCTCTTAAAGCAAACCCATCTCTCCTCCGTATTCTTTGTTCCTAATATTTTATCCCAATTTATGCCTTTTAGCAAGGTTTGTAGTTTAGGGAAGTTGGCTCTTTTGAAATTCATTGTCTTTGTGTTCCCTTCATGTCTCCTATTTGTGTGATTTATACTGAAACTAATTGACCTGTGATCGCTGTTACCTAAATTGCCCCGTATTTCCACATCTGTTATCAGGTCTGTATTGTTGGTAATCAGTAGATCTAGTAATGTTTTATTTCTAGTTGGTGCGTCTACCATCTGACCCATAAAATTGTCCTACAAGACATTAAGGAACTGGCGAGCCTTAAATGAATGCGCGGTTCCCTCCGCCCAGTCTATGTCTGGATAATTAAAATCCCCCATTATGATAACACTTCCCATCCTTGCTGCTAATCCAATTTGTGATAGGAGATCCGTCTCCACTTCCTCCCTTAGGTTAGGGGGCCTATAGCATACTTCCAGTATTATTTTCCCCTTAGCTTCATCCCTTTGGAGCTCTACCCATAAAGATTCCACCTCCTCCCTAGCCCCCTCAGTGATGTCATCTCTCACATTCACTTGTACATTATTCTTGATATATAGGCATACCCCTCCCCCTTTTTTACCCTCTCTATCCTTGCGGTATAGGGTATACCCTTGAATGTTTGCCAGCCAATCATGAGAGCTGTTGAACCAGGTCTCTGAAATTCCCACTAAATCCAAATCCTCCTTGTACAACAGTATCTCTAGTTCACCCATCTTGTCCGCCAGGCTCCTGGCATTGGTGAACATGCCACATAGTTTAGACCGGTCGCATATTGTCCTCGTATTGGGTGTTTCAAGATTGCAACTTGGACTTGCTACTATACTCACCTTGTGTTTTTGTGCTTTGGTTAACCTACCACTAATGCCCCCAATACTACCCTCTGGAATATCTTCCGCGCTGGCTATCACTGTCTCTGGACCCTCCCCCCCATCGCCTAGTTTAAAATCCCCTCTAACAATGTGTTACCCTAAGGCCCCTTTCACACTTATACGACTTGTCCCACGATTTTGTACTGCAAAATCGTATGACAAGTCATTCTCCATGATTTTCAATGACTACTATTCATATTGGCACGACTTTAAGTCCCTGCACTACTTTGGTCCAACTTCTATGCGAGTTGTACTGCATAGACCTCAATGTTAAACCCTCAAGTAGCATGCAAATCCTGCCTGAATAATATAGACACGATTTCAGTACGACTTTGTAAGCCTGGCTTGCTGATCGGGAAAGAAACTTTTTTTTCCCTTCGCGATGAGCGACAGGCAGTGCTGACAGCTGTCTGGTATGAATCATGAGGGGGAACGCCGCGCCAAGTTTTAAATGAAAAATCCGGCGTGGGTTCCCCCCCAGGGGCATACCAGGCCCTTAGGTCTGGTATGGATCTTAAGGGGAATCCCCTACGCCGAAAAATCGTCGTGGGGTCCCCCCCAAAATCTATACCAGACCCTTATCCGAGCACGCAGCCCGGCCGGTCAGGAATGGGGGTGGGGACGAGCGAGCGCGCCCCCCCCCCCCCCCTCCTGGACCGTACCAGGCCGCATGCCCTCAACATGGGGGGGTGGGTGCTTTGGGGCATGGGGGGCGCCCTGCGGGGCCCCGCACCCCAAAGCACCTTGTCCCCATGTTGATGTGGACAAGGGCCTCTTCCCGACAACCCTGGCAGTTGGTTGTCGGGGTCTGCGGGCGGGGGGCTTATCGGAATCCGGGAGCCCCCTTTAATAAGGGGGCCCCCAGATCCCGCCCCCCCACCCTTTGTGAATGAGTATGAGGTACATTGTACCCCTACCCATTCACCTAGGGAAAAAAGTGTCAATGAAAAAACACACTACACAGGTTTTTAAAGTAATTTATTAGGCAGCTCCGGGGTCTTCTTCCGAATTCGGGGGTCTCTCCAGCGTCTCCTCCCGGTGTCCTGATCTTCTGCCGGCTCCTCCGCTATCTTCTGCAGCTCAATTGCTAGCGGTGGCCCGGACTTCTGCCTTCTTCTTTTCTTCCAATGTTGACACGACGCTCTCTCCAGCTGGAATGGTCTCTGAGCGCTCCGCAATGGACTTATATAGGCGGCGACCCTGCCCCCTTATGAGGTCACTGTCCCGGGCATGCTGGGACTGTGGCGTCATAAGGGGGCGTGGTCATCACCCGGTGACCACGCCCCCTAAAACCTCACAGTCCCAGCATGCCCAGGGACTGTGACGGCATAAGGGGGCGGGGTCGCCGCCTATATAAGTCCGTTGCGGAGAGCTCAAAGACTATTGCAGCTGGAGAGAGCGTCGTGTCAACATCTCTGGAAGAGAAGAGGGAAGAAGACGATCCAGAAGTCTGGGCCACCGCTGGCAAAAGAGCGGCAGAAGATAGCGGTGGAGCCGGCAGAAGATGCAGACACCAGGAGAAGACGCCGGAGAGACCCCCGAAGTCGGAAGAGGACCCCCGAAGTTGGAAGAAGAGCCCGGAGCTGCCTAATAAATTACTTTAAAAACCTGTGTACTGTGTTTTTCTCATTGACACTTTTTTCCCTAGGTGAATGGGTAGGGGTACGATGTACCCCATACTCATTCACATAGGGTCGGGGGCCGGGATCTGGGTGCCCCCTTATTAAAGGGGGCTCCCGGATTCCGATAAGCCCCCCGCCTGCAGACCCCAACAACCAACGGCCAGGGTTGTCGGGAAGAGGCCCTTGTCCTCCATCAACATGGGGACAAGGTGCTTTGGGGTGGGGGGGGCCCGCAGGGCGCCCCCCCAAGCCCCAAAGCACCCACTCCCCCATGTTGAGGGCATGCAGCCTGGTACGGTCCAGGAGGGGGGGGGGGCGCTCGCTCGTCCCCACCCCATTCCTGACCGGCCGGGCTGCATGCTCGGATAAGGGTCTGGTATGGATTTTGGGGGCACCCCCACGCCAATTTTTTGGCGTAGGGGGTTCCCCTTACAATCCATACCAGACCTAAGGGCCTGGTATGCCCCTGGGAGATAACCCACGCCAGTTTTTTTATTTAAAACTTGGCGTGGAGTTCCCCCTCATGATTCATACCAACTACTGTATGTTTTCATTTGTTAATGCCAAAAATGTGGCAAAGTCGTACAAAGTAGTACTGCTTCAAAATCGCGGTAAAATTGCGCGACTTTGAAGTCGTATAAGTGTGAAAGGGGCCTAAGTAAGCTTTGATATTGATGGCAGTTTGTCTAACTTTGATTTGTAATTAAAAATGTCTTTAGAAACCAGTAGATAATTTTGCTGTTTGCTGAGAATATTGGAAGTTATATAGTTGTATGTTATATGTAATTCTTTCAAGTATTGACACTGTCTTTGTACCAGATGGTCATATCCAATAATTAAAATGTTCATAGATATCAGAGAGTGATTAGATATCACAGAACAATCTCACTATTAGGATATGTTTATAACACACTACACTAACTCAGACATGCCTGTTTGTAACATGATAGTCCATAGATTGTGATTCATTGTACCATGACTGTTCAATGTACTGTTGTTTATGTTAAAAGATAGGTTCCCATGTAAAAAATTCCACCCCAGCACACAGAACAGGAGAGCTCCTGTTCTGTTTTAGTTTTTGGCCCATAAACTGTTTCCCCACTGTCCCAGCTTATAGAAAATCTCATGTATTTGGTGATAGGCATCCTGCATTTTTGGGTACCTTTTTTATCTGCTGTCATCCATTTATTGGGGGAAAAAAAGCAATTCGGCTTAGACCTGATTCTGATTTGATCTATTTTGTGTTGGCATCTTGCAGCTGAACCAGTTGGAAGGAGACGGGAGTTACTACATGCTGAAGTAAGTGTCATTCCACCATGTTCTTCTACAAGGATACAAGTTCCTGCAACCAAATAGAAAAATTTAAACTAAGGTGTCCTTTTATGAAAGTGCGGTAAAATACCGCTTTTCAGTTCTCAGGCATTCTCAGAGGAGATCGCTCTCCTCTGAGTGCCTGTTTATGAAAGTGTGTAGATCGCTTCTCATGTTGAGTTGAGGAGCGATCTACAAACGCCAGGAACTCCTGAGAATGGCTCCTCTCACTGTAATCTCGCGTGATATAGCGGGATTACAGTATGAGGAACCATAAAATACAAAAGTTTAACACAAATCAGCACACATTATTCCCCAACATATTAATAAAATAATAAAGTTAAATTCCCCCTACACAATATACATTAACCTAATTATAAAAAAAACATTGTTTTTATCAATATTTAAAGATCATACATGTCCCTATTTAAATGTGAATGGTGTATAGTAAATGAATGTAATGCACATATGTAATGCAGCTATACACCATTCATATAAATGCAAAATACATTTATAATCATTAAAAAAATAATTTTAATAAAGTATACAAGTATAAATATTTATTAATAAATTAAAATAAAATATATTTCATTATAGATAAACATAAAAATTGATAAACTGGTGCGATGCGAGAACACTGCGAATCCACTGCGGGTTCCCGCATCGCACCGACTCGCATGTCAGTTCACACTGCCATATGCGAATCGCTGGGGAGTGTCAATACATTGTTAAGGACACCCCCAGATCAGCTTGCATATCACACTGCGAACTGACAGTTCGGACATGAATCGGATCGCATATGTGTGAACACACATGCGATCCGATTCTGGTCCGAACAGAAAAAAGGGTCCTGTGCGTGTTTGCACCGAATGCGGTGCGATATCAGCCATACTATCTGTACAGCTGATATCGCACCGCACAGACATCGCATGTAATGTGAATGGCAGTGTGCTGCAAATAACATGCGATGCCTGTGCGATGTCCGGCATCGCACAAGTGTGAACTGGGCCTAAAAGTTAACAACACCCCCAAATCAGTTCGCATATCGCAGTGCGATCTGCAAACTCGGACAGTAATCGAATCGCATGGGTGTGAACACCCATGCAATCCGATTCTGCTGTGGACCAAAAAAAGGGTCCTGTAAGAGTTTGGTCCGAGGGCAATGCAAATTTAGCAATACTATCTGTATGGCTGAAATCGCATCGCACAGAGATCGGATGTAATTTTGCACTGCGGTGCGAATCACATCCGATCTCGGACACCGCAGCAGTGGGAACTGGCCCTAAATCATATTGCATTTGCACCAAAATGGTACAGGACCCTTTATTTGGTCCGCACTGGAATCGGATCGCATGGGTGTGAACACCCATGCGATCCGATTCCTGCACCATTACATAGTTCGCACTGCGATCTGTGAAATGATCTGGGGGTGTCATTAACTTTACATTGACACCCGCAGTGGTGCGCAGATGTCAATGTAGGTGCGATGTGAAAACCCGCACAGGAATCACGCTGGTTCACGCATCGCACAAGTGTGAACCCAGCCAGAGACGTGAACATCTAAAAAAAAAATATATATATATATATAGCTATATATAGATACATATATATATATATATATATATATATATATATATATATATATATATATGTAGCTATATATAGCTATATATATATATATATATATATATATATATATATATATATATATATAGATGTATATTTATATATATATTTATATATATATATATATATATATATATATATATATATATATATATATATATATATATATATATATATATATATATACACTATAAATTCCTATCCTGCTGGTTTTGGGGTGTGTAATGGTGGGGAAGGTGTGCTCTGACTGTTTGGTGAAAGAAAGAAGTCAAAAGACTTCTTTCTTTCTCCAGAATATCAGCCAGTTTCAGGCTTCTCACTCTGATTCTCCACTTCTGAAATGGTGAATCAGAAAGTGAGAATTCTGTCACAGATCGCCAGTGAGGTGTGGAGATCGCACCTTCATAAACTGGCCGTTTCTGTGAATTCTCACTGTGCTGAGATAATCAGCGGAGAACATGTTCTCCGCTGATTATCTCAGTTTCATAAACTGGTAAAGCGCTGAGATCAGCGGTGAGACTCGGGATCGCCGCTGATCTCAGTTTCATAAAAGGACACCTAAATACTTTACATAGAAAGAAAAAATATGCATGTCTTTAATAACTTGACTGCTACTACTAAAAATACAATTAAAGACTCCTGTCAACATTCTAAACAAGTGCTAAATCCAGTTGCACAAGCCTCATAAAGTAAACTAAAATCTTCCTTTACCACTTTTGACTCTTGAGTCAAATCCTCCTTTCTTTGTCTCTTATATGCCCCCCTTCCCAGACACTACAGCTCACAGTGAGAAAGTTTCAGCAACAGAGGCAGTGCTGTTTATCCAGAAAACATTGGACAATACTAGGTGTGGTCATGTGCTGATTGACAAGTTACCTACATGAGAGGGCAAATCTGCTTTGAATTCAGGAGTAGACTAACCCATAATGTTTTCAGCACCCTTTTTGAATCAGACAGTTTTGGATAGCACAGTGGAGCAGAATGTCCCTCTTTTCTTGTTTTGTTAATCTGCCTGTGTCTTCCAGATTCAAACATTGATGAAGCGTGCAGAATTTTTAAAAGAGCAGGTAAGAATACTAGAAAGGAAAGAGAAAAAGAAAGAAAAAAAAAATACATTTGTCAACATAGATAGATAGACACTGTGAGATTATAAAGGATGCGAGACACCTGTATAAGCAGCCACAGGGCGAGGACGGGGGTGAGGGGCAGTGAGGAGAGTATTTGGTTGGGAGTAAAGGGAGGAGGTGAGGAGAGTTTGGTTGGGAGTAAAGGGAGGAGGTTTATAAGTTAAGATAAAACTATTACCTTGTGATAATATGTCAGTGTAAATTTTTCAATGTATGTTTTGTACTTGAGAAAATAATAAAGAATATTTAATTTAAATTAAAAAAAAAGGAAAGAGGATGGACACAGTTTCTGATTCGCTTAAGTCATATGATTTATTTTGATCTTCTGTTGCAGATGAAGACTACTGACTGGAAGAATGATTCTCTGGGAAATGAGATGCTGTCAGAATCTGTGCGGGGATGTGAGTATGCTAAGTATGGCCCTACAGTGGGCTTTAAAGGACAAGTTTACCTTTTGGAACATGTTACACCCGTATTTAGGATATAACATGTTCCCCTTGACCCCCCCCCCCTTTCACCCCTTCCCCTGTGACAGTTGGTGGGGTTTATTCTCCCCTGCAACCTCTGTCACATTTAAAATGGGGGTGGCTTTGTCCGCACAGCCACGTTAAACATTCATAGGAATCTGAAGAAACCGTAAGTCCAATCTGCCACCGTGGAAAAAGGCTTATAGTTTAAAATGCGGGGGCGCTGATGAGCTCCCTTGTAGCCCACCCACAAGTCCTCCAGCTTTCTAACTGAAAGCCTATACAGAGGTACAAGCATAAAGCTGGGGGACTTGTCTGCAGGAGCCCGGCATTGCAGCTACAATCCACTGCTTGCATGTGCAATGCTCTGCAAGCTCTAGCAAGGAATAAAAATAATCTGCATTTTTCTCCAGCAAAAATTTGTATCTTTATTATTTTTACCTAAAGGGGAACTTGGCCATTAAGTATTAAATACAATTTATTTTAATATTTCAGTCCACCAAACTAGTATCTTATGTCTTGGCTGGCATGTAAAAAGCAGCCCTGGCATTCATAAGGTGTCCACTTGGATTGGCACCATTCAGGATCTCAAAAAGAAGTCTTGTATGCTTGTGATGGAGATGACTAGTATCAGATGGTTGCGTAGTATTAATAAGGTGGATAAGGTTGCAAATATTGATTTCTTTGCAACTGCACATCTTGCCGTTTTCACCCTTATGTAAGAGAAAATTGAGTACTGTCCGTGCACAAATTCTGATGTTTATTTCTGTCTCTTTTCCAGCATGTTCGCTGCAATGACCCTACCGATTCACTACTGAGATGGCGTTATTTTATATGTTGTTTCGTTTTAGTAATACTGTGTATTAATTAAATTATTTTTCACTCTCTGAGGCATTGTTATTTGGCTCGCTACATTGACGCTTTCTAAGCAGGACTAATCAGACTGCACACAAAAAAAAGAAATACTATACTTGTCCATAAGCTACAGTACTACTACTGTGAAAAAAGTATTTGCCCCCTTCCTGATTTTTTTTTTTTTTTTTTTTTTTTAATTTGTCACACTTAAATGATTCAGATCATCAAACAAATTTTTATATTACCCAAAAGATAACCTGAGTAAATATTAAATGCAGTTTTTGAACGATTATTTCATTTATTAAGGGAAAAAAGCTGTCCAAATTTGACTATGTGGAAAAAGTAATTGCACCCTAAACCCAATAACTGGTTATGCCCCCCTTGGCGGCAACATCTGCAATCAAGTGTTTGCGATAACTGACAATGAGTCTTTCACTTCGCTGTGAAGGAATTTTGGCCCACTCTTCTTTGCAGTATTGTTTCAATCCAGCCAGTTTTCGGGCATAAGGGCCGTCAATGCTCGAAAATCGTTTCAATGTGGCTGAATTAAAACCCTTTCATACCACAGCACCTCAACCAGATTTAAAGCGGAGTTCCGCCAATTTTATTTATTTTTTTTAAAGTCAGCAGCTACAAATACTGCAGCTGCTGACTTTTAAAATATGGACACTTGCCTGTCCAGGGTGCCCGCGATGTCGGCACCTGAAGCGGATTTATCCCTTGGCTGTCAGGTGCTGCCGCCGCCATCTTCTGTAAGAGAATCAGAAAGTGAAGCCTTGTGGCTTCACTTCCTGGTTCCCTACTGCGCATGCGTGACTTCCTGGTCCCCGCTGTGTTCTGGGAACTGTGTGTCTCCCAGAAGACAGCGGGGAGGGGGGGCGGAGAAGGCGCAGGAAGTGGCATAGATACCCGCGGGTGACTCTGGTATCTATGCCCAGAAGTGAGAGCAAAATACCTGTATTAAACAGATATCTGTTCCCCCCTGAAAGGTGCCAAATGTGACACCGTGGGGGGTGGGGGGGGTACGACTGTAAAAGCGGAAGTTCCATTTTTGGGTGGGTTTAAGTCTGTACTTTGACTAGGCCACACCAAGACCTTACTTTTGTTTTTTTAATTCTTTATTTATAGATATGCAGTATGAAACAGTATTATGACAAAGCAGCAAAGTCCTAAGAAAGATTATCTGTTACATAATAGAAATTCAGATAATAGAGGTTATTGGTCACAAAGCACGTAGTATACCAATCTTCAATATTGTGACAAATAGCAACTAGCATTTCAGGACATTAAAAAATTATAGAAAACATTATTGCCATGTAATAAACAATATTTAAAGGAACAAGCCTCTCGTAAACCTATCTATTGTCAGGTAAGGGCATACCTGTACCCTCTATTCAAAGGAGCCAGTGTTCTGCACACGAGACATTCCCACCAAACGATTAGTGCATACCGAAAAGCATTTTCCGATATATTCAGACAGGAAAGAGAACGCATTGGGTGTTGAAGAAAGGAAGGTAGTGAGGCAAGAAGAGGGGATGGAAAAAAATATATATATATATATAAGGGGAGGGAGAAGGGAATTGTGGTGGGGTTATCAGCACAAGTAGTCGCAATCTTAGAGTTGGAGTGCCCTTTACTTTTATTTTTTTTTTTTTTTTTTTTTTTTTTTTTTTTTGAGCCATTCAGAGGAGTACTTGCTGGTGTGCTTCAGATTATGGTCTTGCTGCATAACCCAAGTGCACTTGAGCTTGAGGTCAGGAACTGATGGCCGGACATTCTCCTTCAGGATTTTCTGGTAGAGCGCAGAATTCATGGTTCCATCAATTATGGCAAGTTGTCCAGGTTCTGAAGCTGCAAAGCAGCCCCATACCATCACACTACCACCACCATGTTTGATTGTTGGTATGATGTTCTTTTTTATGAAATGTTCCTTTTGCGCCATATGTAACGGGATGCACACCTTTCAAAGAGTTCAACTTTTGTCTCATTAGTCTACAGAATATTTGTCCAAAATTCTGGAGATAATAAAGATGTTTTTGTCAAATGTGAGACGAGCCTCTGTCCTTTTTGGTCAGCATTGGCTTTTGCCTTGGAACTCTCCCATGGATGCCATTTTTGCCCAGTCTCTTTCTTATTGTTAAATCATGAGCACTGACCTTAAGTGAGGCCTGCAGTTCTTTAGATGATGATCTGCTTTATTTATTTATTTTTTATGACCTCCTTGATGAGTCGTCGTTGTGCATTTGGAGTAATTTTTGGACGCCTGCCAGTACTGGGAAGTTTCATCACTGTTCCAAGTTTTCTCCATTTGTAAATAAAGGCTCTCACCATGGTTCACTGGAGTCCCAAAGCCTTAGAAATGGCTTTGTGAAAAAAGGAGGGGAGTGTGGGACTTTAAATGAGGCGCAATTAAGTGCCTCCATCCCGATATTTGGTATATGCAAAAAAGGGGATTTGGGACTTTAAATGAAGCGCTTAGGTAGTGGAGATGAATGGTACCATATTTAAATTGCATTGTAAAGTGTTTATTGGTTATAATAAATAACAAACAATAAAGAGAGTATTCGTTTCATATACTGTAACAAATGTTTTCATTTCATATAAGTATGAGAATTATACACATAATATGGTAGAAAATATATATGCATGTATGCAGCACATGGTTTAATATTGAGAATAAGGAAGCGTAATATTCTTGGCAGACACATGCCTGGTACCGATCGGTGTATTCGCATGGTATACGTATCATTACTAAATAAAATAGTTGGAAGAAACCATGGTGTAAATGGGTAGAATTCCATATAAAATGTAGCTGGGGCATCAAAAACAGAGCTTGACGCGTTTCGGGGGCATTCCCACTCATCAGGAGCTGATGTACCCCAAAATTCCTAAAAAATACATATAAAGATAATGAGCCATGGTGTCCATATATAAAAATATATTAAGTATATAAATGAATAAATGTTGGTATATCCAAATAGTTGGATCAAACGCACTCACCAACCCGGACAGCAAGTGCGGTGCGCGGCGATGGGCGCAGGGCGGGCCAGAAGCATAGCCTCTCCACGGGAGCCGAGGCAGCATAGATATAGATGCAACAACGGGCAGGGTGAAGAAGGGCAAGATGAAGCAGAAAGTGTTCAAAATCAGGAGTATATTGTGATGGGATGGGAGCAAACATATCTGAAAACAAAATATTATGTATATATATAAATTTGCAATAGTGTTTTACTAATAACAGTAATCAATCTGAATGGTGGATTCAGTGAACTCAAAGGAAGAAATGATGGTGTGTGATGGAATGGCTTTGTAACCCTTTCCAGACTGATACATATCAATTACTTTTGTTTCTCATTTTGTTCTTGATCATGATGTGTTGCTTTTTGAGATCTTTTAGCAAGCTTTACTCAGAATCTGTCAGACAGATTCTTTGTAAGTGATTTCTTGATTCAACAGGTCTGGCAGTAATCAAGCCTGGGTGTGGCAAGTGAAATTTAACTCGGCTTTCCAAAAAAATGTGGTTAATCACACTTCATTCATGATTTAGCAAAGGGGGAGGGGATTACTTGTTCACATAGGGCCAGGCAGGTGTAGACAGCTTTTTTTCCTTTAATGAAATCATCATGTAAAAACTGCAATTTATATTTACACGGGTTATCTTTGTGTGATATAAGAAAATGTGTTTGATCTGAATCAGGTTAAGTGTGACAAATATGCAAAATAAAAAATCTGGAAGGGGGCATATACTTTTTCATATCACTGTACCTACAGATGGTTGAAAGCGTTTGCATAGTCTGGTCATTTTACAGTCAGTTCAGGTAATGTTGATATGTCTGTAGGCCTTCTCGGATGGGTGCAACCACTTCGGGGAAAAAATTGATAGTGGCAGGAAAAAATCATCCTAGTCAATCTGTTGTGACCTCCTAGGAATGGCACTTTGTAGTGTTCTCATCTCTTTAGGTACAAATATACAAGCTGACCTGATGCAAACTTGCAGTTTGTATAACATTTGTATGTGATAATGATCCACGATTGTGCATGTATGGCCTGACCACATGGTATCTGTAGGTACTTTTTAGGTCATCACTTACCTACATATATTGATGCCTTCCATGTGGCTTTGACTTCTTCAGTCATTTACAAAAGGTGAGGTACAGGCCTTGCAAGTCAGCAAGGTAAAATCCTTACTGCATTACATACATAGTTGGGTTGAAAAAAGACACTAGTCCTATTAGTTCAAGCAATTAAAAAAAAAACACACACACACAAATAGAAACCTCTATATACACAATCCTATACCCACGATTGATCCAGAGGAAGCAAAAAATAACCCCACTAAAGCATGATCCAATTCGCCCCAGTGTGAGAAAAAAAATCCTTCCTGATCCCCCATAAGGCAAGTGGATATTCCCTGGATCAATTACCCCTGTCATTGATATCTCTAAGTATTAACATCCAGTTATATTTTGTACATTTTAGGAATGCATCCAGTTCTTATTTAAGCAGTCTACTGTTATACATTTTCACAGGTCTTACTGTTAAGCCTTTCCGTATTCGATTAAATCTCTTTTCCTCCAGATATAAAGAGTGCCCCCTTGTTCTCTGTAATGACCTGAACGTTAATAACTCTACACTAAGTTCACTATATGGACCACTTCTGTATTTGTACATGTTGATCATATCCCCCTTAACCACTTCAATACTGGGCACTTTCACCCCCTTCCTGCCCTGGCCAATTTTCAGCTTTTAGTGCTGCCATACTTTGGCAATTGTCATACAACACTGGACCCGTATGACATTTTTATAATTTTTTTGAGACGGCTAGAGCTTTCTTTTGGTGTATTTAATCACCACTGGGGTTTTTTTTTTTCTAAACAAACAAAAAAAAGACCTAAAATTTTGAAAAGAAAGAAAAATGTCTTTTGTTATAAAATTTTGCAAATAAGCTATTTTTCTTCTTCACTGATGTGCGCTGATAGGGCTGCACTGATAACCAGGGCACTGATGATCCGTGTAAACCATATACCATGAGTGCGCATCCAATGATGAATAAATTCCAATTAAGTGATAAGTGAATTCCAAAATCAATTATCATAAAAGACACTGATAAAAGTGATATACAGTGGGGATAGAAAGTATTCAGACCCCCTTACATTTTTCACTCTTTGTTATATTGCAGCCATTTTCTAAAATAATTTAAGTTAATTTTTTTCCTCATTAATGTACACACAGCACCCCATATTGACAGAAAAACACAGAATTGTTGACATTTTTGCAGATTTATTAAAAAAAAAAAAAAACTGAAATATCACATGGTCCTAAGTATTTAGACCCTTTGCTGTGACACTCATATATTTAACTCAGGTGCTGTCCATTTCTTCTGATCATCCTTGAGATGGTTCTACGCCTTCATTTGAGTCCAGCTGTGTTTGATTATACTGATTGGACTTGATTAGGAAAGCCACACACCTGTCTATATAAGACCTTACAGCTCACAGTGCATGTCAGAGCAAATGAGAATCATGAGGTCAAAGGAACTGCCTGAAGAGCTCAGAGACAGAATTGTGGCAAGGCACAGATCTGGCCAATGTTACAAAAAAATTCTGCTGCACTTAAGGTTCCTAAGAGCACAGTGGCCTCCATAATCCTTAAATGGAAGACGTTTGGGACGACCAGAACCCTTCCTAGAGCTGGCCGTCCAGCCAAACTGAGCTATCGGGGGAGAAGAGCCTTGGTGAGAGAGGTAAAGAAGAACCCAAAGATCACTGTGGCTGAGCTCCAGAGATGCAGTCGGGAGATGGGAGAAAGTTGTAGAAAGTCAACCATCACTGCAGCCCTCCACCAGTCGGGGCTTTATGGCAGAGTGGCCCGACGGAAGCCTTTCCTCAGTGCAAGACACATGAAAGCCTGCATGGAGTTTGCTAAAAAAAACACCTGAAGGACTCCAAGATGGTGAGAAATAAGATTCTTTGGTCTGATGAGACCAAGATAGAACTTTTTGGCCTTAATTCTAAGCAGTATGTGTGGAGAAAACCAGGCACTGCTCATCACCTGTCCAATACAGTCCCAACAGTGAAGCATGGTGGTAGCATCATCATGTTGTGGGGGTGTTTTTCAGCTGCAGGGACAGGAGGACTGGATGCAATCGAGGGAAAGATGAATGCGGCCAAGTACAGGGATATCCTGGACGAAAACCTTCTCCAGAGTGCTCAGGACCTCAGACTGGGCCGAAGTTTTACCTTCCAACAAGACAATGACCCTAAGCACACAGCTAAAATAACGAAGGAGTGGCTTCACAACAACTCCGTGACTGTTCTTGAATGGCCCAGCCAGAGCCCTGACTTAAACCCAACTGAGCATCTCTGGAGAGACCTAAAAATGGCTGTCCACCAACGTTTACCATCCACCTGACAGAACTGGAGAGGATCTGCAAGGAGGAATGGCAGAGGATCCCCAAATCCATGTGTGAAAAACTAGTTGCATCTTTCCCAAATAGACTCATGGCTGTATTAGATCAAAAGGGTGCTTCTACTAAATACTGAGCAAAGGGTCTGAATACTTATACCATGTGATATTTCAGTTTTTCTTTTTTAATAAATCTGCAAAAATGTCAGCAATCGTGTGTTTTTCTGTCCAATATGGGGTGCTGTGTACATTCATGTGGAAAAAAAAAATAACTTAAATGATTTTAGCAAATGGCTGCAATATAACAAAGAGTGAAAAATATAAGGGGGTCTGAATACTTTCCGTCCCCACTGTATATATGAAATTACTTTTCCACTTGTTTCGTACTATTGTCACAAATAAATAATGTTTACTAACCATTCCACCTCCACAAATCAAGAGGCCCATTTAAAGTCCCACATTACTTTCTTGTTTACTTAAACCAGGGATGGAGGCACACCTATTGTGCCTCATTTAAAGTCCCAAATACCCCCCTCTCATTCATACCCTTGAATGGTTGCCAGCCAATCATGAGAGTTGTTGAACCAAGTCTCTGAAATTCCTACAAAATTAAAATCCTCCTCGTACAATAGTAGCTCTAGTTCTCCCATCTTGTCTGCCAGACTCCGGGCATTGGTAAACATGCCACGTAGTTTAGACCGGTCGCATACTATCTCCTTATTGGGTGTTCCTCAGGTTGCAGATAGGACTTGTTACTATACTTACCTCCGATTTAGGTGCTTTAGTCAACCTACCACTATTGCCCCCAATACTACCCTCTAGAATTTGTTCCGCTCTGACTATTTATACCTCTGGACCCTCCCCCCCCATCGCCTAGTTTAAAAGCCCCTCTAACATGTCAGCCATCTTTACTCCCAGCCGATCTGCACCTTCCCCATTTGTGGGGCACTTGCAGAGTGGCCCCATTTACTTGAATATGGCACGACTGGCAGGCGGTAGCACCCATCAAAAGCAACAGGGGGCTTAATTCCCGCTGTGGCATGTGTACCCCTTTTGGCTGCTGCCTCAACAGCTAATGGGGGTAGGGATTGGGGGCAGTAAAAACACCCCTCAACCTTACGTGTGGTCGAGCACTAAGGGTGCCGCTGCCGAATGCAACTAAGGGCTCATTCACAAGTGCAGCAGGCACTGCTGCTCCCCTGAAAAGCGATCCGAGTGGATTTGACAGGTGGGGAGGAGGCGATGTGTTGCCTCATCACCACCTGATTTAAACCCATGGTTGCTGTGCAATGCTTGTGATTGCAATACAGTAGTATGGCAATTAGAGGTTTAAATCAGGTGTTAGGAGGCAACACTGGGTGACACTGTGCCCGGTGATATTTGATTTCTCCCATGTTGTTCAGGTAGATCTCCACCTCTTTAAGGTTGCCTACCCCTGATTTAGATGAATAGATGTTTTTGAGCAGAAAGGAGAGAACACACATTTTTCCAAAGTGGTCTTTTAATAACAAGTTGTTATAAATTCAGTTGCTAATAGTAACTACCAGTACAAATACTTAGAGTTGTAATCAGAGCAGACATCCACCTACACACAGAGTCACAACACTGCTGAGACACAGGAGAAGGATGACTGATTTAGGACATGGTTTCTCATAAAAGGACACCTGTGTGAAAATGCTGATGGAAAGTGCTATCCCTGAATCTTAGGTCACATAATAGCTCTGAGGAAGAGTGTGGATATATTCAGTAAGTCACTGCGCGGGAACTAGTATGCTGTGGTGGAGTTTGGGAATGACTGCTTCTGTTAGAGCCTTCTCACACAGGTGTTTTGCTTGGTCACAGAGTATTTTAACCCTCTCCTCAAGTAACATTAAAATCACTACTTGTACTGTGAAACCACCAACAGTTGTAATGGTAAAAACTCCTTGGGTGCACTTATCCTCTTACTCTACACTGCAAAGATAGATCTATAGTTTGGAATATATGGCTACCTGGTCTTCACATCATACCAAAATAAGGCAAAGGTCACCCCTCTCCTACCTGTATAGCCAGGTTAATTCTTTCTCCACCGACTTATATGAGAACTTGTTTTCCCCTGTGTATTACATAAGGTTTTTTATGATTAAGCTGTGCAAAGTGCAGTAACCCATAGAAAATGTTCAGTTTACAATACTCACATTATGGAAAAGATACCTGGGTTCCATGGGTTACAGCTTTGTACATAAAGTCTTTGCACTACCTATCAATTTGCAAATGTAGCAAGTTATTGCTTGTTGTAAAAAGTAATACAAAATATAAAGTATTTTAAGAGCCCATAGCGTGTAATGCCAGATATTTTACTATCACCTTCCTCTTTTTATATACAGTTACTGCAATTAAAATTGGGACTTTCTTTCTTCACGTTACTTAAAGGTAATGCGTATGAGAGAAATAAAGAGGCTGTCATTGCTTTGTTCTCATACCAGAATTGCCAGTTGCCTGGTTGTCATACTGATGCAGTGACTTCAATAGTTTGTTACTGACTTGTACCAACTTTGTAGATTGGCTGCTCTAACTTTACTGGCTGCATGATTGTTCAGGTCAATGACTAGAAACACGCTGCCGCCACTTCATCATGGATGACCACCAGCTTTTTCTAAAAGAGATCTGTAATGGCAGCCTACATATTTGTCTCACACAGGTTTCATTTAACGTTACTTCATATAATGATTCCATTATATTTTAGCCCTGATAAAACCGAGAACCAGATTGCACAGTTTCAAAGGATGCAAGAGCAGATACAGTACAACAGAAAACCTGCACATCTAATTTTAAGTCATAACAAAAGATATTAGTGCTGGCTTCAAGAGCTGTAAGACACATACATAACACAATGCGACTCCACGTATTGGGTCATTTTTCAAATCTGAAACAAAGGAAGAGCAGACTGCAACACAAGGACGTTTACAGGTCATAAAGGTTACCATTTGAATATGTACAAGCAGACATCTAAACCTTTCCCTGGAAGATCTTTGATATTTACTTGTTTAAAAAACAGGCCCTTCCTGTTTAATTCAAGAAAATTTAGGGGCTGTGCATATATTACTGAGCTGTGTTTGCTCCAAGGGATAATTGTGATTTGTGACCAGTGCTGGAATGTATGGTCTCAGAGCTGGAGTGGCAAATTAAAGCAACCCACTGGACAGCAAATATTTTAGGGCATTAAAAGAAGTCACATAACTGAGCACTTTTCAGCGGATTGTTTCAGATCATCCAAAGTTGACTGAGCTTTTCCTTTAATTGAGTCCAAGTCAATATTCTGGATGTTGCCGAGTTGTCCAATGACAGATGATCTTCCTTCCTCTTCTTCATTATCCTCTTCGATCATTTTTGCCAACTCCTTGGGCAGCTCCACATCTCCTCCAGCTAGCTGTATTTGAGCATCATCAGTGTCATTCTGCGTAGAGAGAGGAACAAGTGCACAAATTATCCCGCAGACTTTGGCTGGAATGTGTAATAAGAGGTTCTTACTTGTTTGCAGTGTTAACATTAGATATTAAAAAAATATGGTATAGGTTACCTCTTTGTAGGGAAATTATATTTGTGCCTTCACTGACCTCGAGTCCCAAATCAAATTATACTTGCTCTTGTTGATATAGAATACCAGTCAATATATTACAAGCAGCGCGATTAGAATATTTTCTTTAAAACAGGAGTCGGTGTCTGTATGTATTTTGCTTGAAAAATAAATATCAAATCACAAAGATAATAATTTTTAGTTTAAATCGACTAAATATATTCCAGGTGCATCAAAGCAAAATGGTTTTAGTCTTACAGTTCATTTATTGAAAATAGAAGTTCAGAAACAAAAAAAAAGATAAATAAACACACATACTCACCTAGGTGGATGCAGCATCAGTCCCCCACCACCTCTAGGACTGAGAACCGAATGATCAAAGTCCACTTATTGCTCGGTTCTCAGTCTTCAGTGAGCAGAGAGCCAGTGTCTCTCTGGAGCACCGGGTGTGGAGGGAGCGGCTGGCTGAGAGGCTGAGCCAGCTGTCTCTCAGGAATCTGGGTGGATCCCGACTTTAAAGTCAGGATCGATCCAGAGCCTGGACTGGCTCAATGGCATAAGCCGACAGTGGACGTTGGCTCGCTGTTGGCTGAAAAAGTGCCACAGGAGTGTAGAACAAAGTGCACTTCTGTGATTCATAAGAGAAGTAGGACCAAAAGAGCTTTGGTCCCACTTCTCCTATTAAGAGCAGCCAAGGCCAAGTAGAAAATGTTGCTGTAGAGAGGACCACCCTTGCTGTCTGCATAGAAACAATGGTCTCTCTACAGAGGTCTAACACAGTCTTGCTGACTCAGAGATACAACTCTTTATTCAGCTGGAAGCATAATCATTTGTGATTGGATAGATCTAGCTCTGACTAAGACCCCTTTCAAAATGAAGTGCCGCTAAAGCGACAGTCATTTTTGCTGTGCTTTAGCGGCATTTTAGAGGTGCTTTTGCAACGCTTTTCGGGCGCTAGCGGGGCGTGTTTTTTAACCACTTGCAGCCCGCCATATAGCAAAATGACAGCGGCAAAGTGGTTTCAATACCCTGACTGGGCGTCAGATAACGTCTTCTGGATATTAAGCCACTGCGCGCCCCCGGGGGCGTGTATCGCGGCGATCGTTGTTGCGGCGTGTCAGTCTGACACACCGCAACTACGATCTCGGTAAAGAGTCTCTGACGGAGACTCTGTAACACGTGATCAGCCATGTCCAATCCAGTGATCAACTTTTCCTCACTCTCGTCTGTCAGACGCGAGTAGAGGAGAGCCGATCGGCTGCTCCTCTGACGGCGGGGTCTGTGCTGATCAATTATCGGCACAGCCCCCCCCCCCGAGGATGCCCACACTGGACCACCAGGGACACCACTAGGACCACCAGGGATGTCACCACAAGGTATGCCACCCTAGACCACCAGCGATGCCAATCAGTGCCCACAATGGCTGCCAATCAGTGCCCACAATGGGCATCACTGATTGGCAGGCATTATTGTTTGGCACTGATTGGCATCCATCAGTACCATACATAACAGTACATTAGTGCCACTTATCAGTGCCCATCCGTGCTGCCTATCAGTGCCTATCCGTGCCGCATATCAGTGCCCATCATCAGTGCCCATCAATGCCACCTCATTGGTGCCACCTCATCGGTGCCCATCAGTGCTGCCTTATCTGTTACCGTCAGTGCAGCCCCATCAGTGAAGGAGAAAACACACTTATTTACAAAGTTTTGTAACTGAAACAGAAAAAAAGAAACATTTTTTTTCAAAATTTTCATTCTTTTTTTATTTGTTTAGCAGAAAATAAAAATCCCAGAGGTGATCAAATACCACCAAAAGATAGCTCTATTGGTGGGAACAAAATGATAAAAATTTAGTTTGGGTACAGTGAAGCATGACCGCGTCATTGTCATTCAAAGTGCGACAGCACTGAAAGCTGAAAATTGGTCTGGGCAGGAAGGTGTATAAGTGCCCTGTATTGAAGTGGTTAAGGTCACGTGACAACATGGAAATCCAAAAAACACCCATTTTGCAGCACTTTCAAAGCGCTGCCCATTCTTTTCAATGGGCAGGGGCGTATTTGGAGCAATTTTTACAATGCTCCAAACCCACCCCAAAGATGCTGCTTGCAGGACTTTTTCTAACGTCCCACAAGGGCACCTCCCGAGCGTGAAAGCACTCATGCAAATAAATAGGAGGTAAATTTCAGGCGCTATTTCTAGCGCTAAAATGCCTGAAAACTGCCTCAGTGTGAAAGGGGTCTAAGCAGTGCGGATGTGTTAGACCTCTGCATTGAGATCACTGATTCCACACATAGAGCAAGGGTGCGTCTCTGTAGTATGCTGGTAGGGGACAGGCTTTTATTACTCAGGCTGTGGCTACTTTCTAAAGAAAATAAACAAAAAGAGTTTGCACGTCTTTTTTTGATGCACCTGGAATGCATTTAGCTGATATAAACTGCAAGTTCTATTGAACTTTAGTACCAATGCAAACTGAAAATGGTGCTTTCAACAACTTTGCATTCCTATTAAAGCAGAGATACAGATTAAGAGCAAACAGATCTTGGGTTTTCTCCAGGTACTCCGGTCTCCTCCCACACTCCAAAGACATGCCGGTAAGTTAATTGGCTCCTGTCTAAACTGGCCCTAGTATGTATATGTATGCATGTGAGGTTTATACTGTGAGCTCCTTAAGGGCAAAGACTAATGTAAATTTATAATGTATACCCTGTAAGTGGTAAGCGCTGTGTAAATTGTTGAGGTATACAAATACCTGCAAGAAGTTTAAAAAAAAAAAAGTCAGCCAGCAATTATTTTTCTATCTCGTAAAGCATGGGATAAGGTTAGAACTTTTTTTAGTATTTTATTTCTCTCTGCGTGCCTCTTACAGAGAATTTTAGAATTCTAATTACTTTCTGTCCCAGTGGCAATAATCAAGATAGAAGCTCTCAAAGTGGGGACCCAGAAGCAATAAAACACTGACAAAAGTTCTAACTATTCAATACGACATGGTGGCATATGCTGTCATTCTAAGCATATTATTCTACCAATTCAGTAGCCTAACTTGATTTAACCCTATGAGGAAGTCTTTTATTATTATACAGGATCAGGGGCGGACTGACCATTGAGCCACTCGGGCACTGCCCGAGGGCCCTGGGCCACTAGGGGGCCCCATCAGGGTTGCCAGCCTCAGTAAAACCAGGGACAGTATCTATAAATCTGTGTTTTTTTTACATCTGTCTGCGTATACTGTGTGTACATGTATGTGTATGCTGTGTGTACATGTATGTGTATACTGTGTGATTGTATACTGTGTGTGTGTATACTGTGTGGCCCCATAATCTCTGGCTGCCTGGGGGCCCCATAATCTCCTATTGCCCGGGGGCCCCATGAGTTATCAGTCCGCCCCTGTACAGGATTTACAGTGCCTGACAGTACAGTTCCAATATAATTCAATACAGGAGGAATCAGAAGGCACTGCTTGTTAGAGCTTACAGTCAAACTAAGGAGTCAGACTTATAAACTAACCTAAACTGGGGAAAAAGCAAAAGTAGAGAATTTATTGGATTATAAAGCAGCTGAGTTTGGGGAAATTGTATTCCTATTATGTAATACAGTAACACCTGATTACAATTTTTTGGATCCTGAAAGGATTGAGCTGTTGCACATGGGCATGGTACAGTGCCTCCAAAAAGTATTCATACCCCTTAAAATTTTCCACATTTTGTCATTTTACAAAAACTTAAATGTATTTTATTGGGATTTTATGTGATAGACCAGTACAAGGTGGGACATAACTATGAAGTGGAAGGAAAATGATAAATGGTTTTCAACATTTTTTACAAATAAATATGTGAAAAGTGTGGTATGCATTTGTATTCAGCCCCCCTGAGTCAATACTTTGTAGAACCACCTTTCACTGCAATTACAGCTGCAAGTCTTTTTGGGGATGTCTCTACCAGCTTTGCACATCTAGAGAGTGATATTTTTGCCCATTCTTCTTTGCAAAATAGCTCAAGCTCTGTCAGACTGGATGGAGAGTGTCTGTTAACAGCAATTTTCAAGTGTTGCCCCAGATTCTCAACTGGATTTAGGTCTGGACTTTGACTGGGCCATTCTAACACATGAATATGCTTTGATCTAAACCATTTCATTGCAGCTCTGGATGTATGTTTAGGGTCATTGTCCTGCTGGAAGGTGAACCTCTGCCCCAGTCTCAAGTATTTTGCAGATTCTAACAGCTTTTCTTCTAAGATTGTCCTGTATTTGGCTACATCCATCTTCCCATCAACTCTGAGCAGCTTCCCTGTCCCTGCTGAAGAAAAGCATCCCCACAACGTGATGCTGCCACCACCATGTTTCACGGCGGGAACGGTGTGTTGAGGGTGATGTGCAGTGTTAGTTTTCCGCCACACATAGCGTTTTGCTTTTAGGCCAAAAAGTTCAATTTTGGTCTCATCTGACCAGAGCACCTTGTTCCACATGTTTGCTGTGTCCCCCACATGGCTTCTCGCAAACTGCAAACGGGACTTCCTATGGCTTCCTTTCAACAATGGCTTTCTCCTTGCCACTCTTCCATAAAGCTCAGATTTGTGGAGTGCACGACTAATAGTTGTCCTGTGGACAGATTCTCCCACCTGAGCTGTGGATCTCTGCAGCTCCTCCAGAGATACCATGGGCCTCTTGGCTGCTTCTCTGATTAATGCTCTCCTTGCCTGGCCTGTCGGTTTAGGTGGATGGACATGTCTTGGTAGGTTTGCAGTTGTGCAATACTCTTTCCATTTTCGGATGATGGATTGAACAGTGCTCTGTGAGATGTTCAATGCTTGGGATATTTTTTTTTATAACCTAACTCTGCTTTAAACTTCTCCACAACTTTATCCCCGACCTGTCTGGTGTGTTCCTTGGCCTTCGTGATGCTGTTTGTTCACTAAGGTTCTCTAACAAACCTCTGAGGGCTTCACAGAACAGCTGTATTTATACTTAGGTGACTTCTGAAGGCAATTGGTTCCACTAGATTTTAGTTAGGGATATCAGCGTAAAGGGGGCTGAATACAAATGCACGCCACGCTTTTTCACATATTTATTGGTAAAAAATTTGGAAAACCATTTATCGTTTTCCTTCCACTTCATAATTATGTGCCACTTTGTGTTTGTCTATCACGTAAAATTCCAATAAAATACATTTACGTTTTTGTTTGTAACATGACAAAATGTGGAAAATTTCAAGGGGTGTGAATACTTTTTCAAGGCACTGTATATATCACCAACAGTTTGCGCAGTGCTTTACAACATGAGGGTAGACAGTACAGTTCCAATACAATTCAATACAGGAGGAATCAGAAGGCACTGCTTGTTAGAGCTTACAGTCAAACTAAAGAGTCAGACTTATAAACTAACCCCTTACTGTGGGGAAAAAGCAAAAGTAGAGACTTTGTTGGATTATAAACCAGCTGTGTTTTGGGAAATCGTATTCCTATTATGTAATACAGTAACACCTGAATTAACTTTTTTGGATCCTGAAAGGAGTGAGCTGTCGAATATGGGCATGGTTCAGTGCCTTGAAAAAGTATTCATACCCCTTGAAATTGTCCACATTACCTTAGTGAACAAACCATACCATGAAGGCCAAGGAACATACCAGACAGGTCAGGGATAGAGTTGAGGTTAGGTTATAAAAAAATATCCCAAGCTTTGAACATCTCACGGATCACTGTTCAATCCATCATCCGAAAATTGAAACCTAAACTGACGGGCCAGGCAAGGAGAGCATTAATCGGAGAAGCAGCCAAGAGGCCCATGGTAACTCTGGAGGAGCTGCAGAGATCCACAGCTCAGGTGGGAGAATCTGCCCACAGGACAACTATTAGTCGTGCACTTCACAAATCTGACCTTTATGGAAGAGTGGCAAGAAGAAAGCCATTGTTGAAAGAAATCCACAGGAATTACAGTTTGCAGTTTGCAAGAAGCTATGTGGGGGACACAGCAAACATGTGGAACAAGGTGCTCTGGTCAGATGAGACCAAAAGCAAAACGTTATGTGTGGCGGAAAACTAACACTGCACATCACCATGAACACACCATCCCCACCGTGCGTGCAACATGGTGGTGGCAGCATCATGTTGTGGGGATGCTTTTCTTCAGCAGGGATAGGGAACCTGGTCAGAGTTGATGGGAAGATGGATGGAGTCAAATACAGGGCAATCTTATGCCCCGTATTTTCCGACAACAAATGCTGGATGTGAGCTTGTTTGCGGAAAGTCCGACCGTATGTATGCTCTATCAAACATTTGTTGTCAGACTTTCCGCCAACAAATGTTGGCTAGCAGGTTCTCAAATTTTCCGCCAAAAATTTTGTTGTCGGACTTTCCGATCGTGTGTACACAAGTCCGTCGCACAAAAGTCCACGCATGCTCGGAATCAATGCTCACCAAACATAACATTAGTAGAAGGAGCCCAAAGGCGCATGACTATTGAACTTCCTTTTTATCGGCTCGCCGTACGTCTTGTACGTCACTATGTTCGTAATTGTTGGCCAACATTTGTGTGACCGTGTGTATGCAAGACAAGTTTGAGCCAACAACATTCGAACAAAAATCGTAATGCCCTGTACACACGACCGGTTTTCCCATCGGAATAAACTCTGAAGGTTTTTCCGATGGAGTTCCGACGGAATTCTGCTGAAACTGACTTGCGTACACACGATCACACCAAAGTCCGACCGTCAAGAACGCGGTGACGTACAACACGTATGACGGGACTAGAAAAATGAAGTTCAATAGCGAGTAGCTTCCGTCTCGTACTTGCTTTAGAGCATGCGTCGTTTTTGGTACGTTGGAACAGCATACAGACGAGGGGTTTTCCCGATACGAATTGGTTCCATCGGAAATATTTAGAACATGTTCTAATAGGTCCTTTAGAATTTTCGAAGTATAAAGTCCGATGAGGCATACACACAATCAGAATATACAATGAAAAGCTCCCGTCAGACTTTTTCTGTCAGACATTCCGCTCGTGTGTACGGGGCATTAGAGTCTGCAAAATATCTGAGACTGGGGTGGAGGTTCACCTTTCAGCAGGACAACGACCCTAAACATACAGCCAGAGCTACAATGGAATGGTTTAGATCAAAGCATATTCATGTGTTAGAATGGCCCAGTCAAAGTCCAGACCTAAATCCAATTGATAATCTGTGGCAAGACGTTCTCTATACAATCTGACAGAGCTTGAGGTATTTTGCAAAGAAGAATGGGCACAAATTTCCCTCTCTAAATGTGCAAAGCTGGTAGAGACATTCCCAAAAAGACTTTCAGTGAAAGGTGGTCCTACAAAGTATTGACTCAGGGGGTTTGAATACAAATGCACGCCACACTTTTCAGATATTTATTTGTAAAAAATTTTGAAAACAATTTATCATTTTCCTTCCACATCACAATTATGTGCCACTTTATGTTGGTCTATCACATGAAATCTCCCAAAAAATACATGTTTGTTTTTGGTTGTAACATGACAAATTGTAGAAAATTTCAAGTGGTATGAATACATTTTCAAGGCACTGTAGT
The DNA here is from genome assembly GCF_042186555.1 of Aquarana catesbeiana. Taxonomy (NCBI): domain Eukaryota; kingdom Metazoa; phylum Chordata; class Amphibia; order Anura; family Ranidae; genus Aquarana; species Aquarana catesbeiana. Next base: position 113,374,691 of record NC_133326.1, on the reverse strand, counting down.
TTTTGAAAGTTGAGAGGTATGTAATAAGATGCTTGTTTCCTCTGATATGTAATGAGTAGTAATGTGTATGGTAATGCATTGTATGACAAGTTTTTTTTTTTTTTTTTAATCCCGACCCTACAAAATACAATTATTTCACCATTGGTAGTTGGCAGGTTTTTTTCTTATGTATATTGGGAAGTATCCACTAAACATGAGATACCTGATTAATCTGATATGTAATGAGCAATAATTTGTATGATGATGCTAAATTTCTTGATCCCAACTCTACAAAAAAAAAAATGTATATCACATAATTATCCCACAAGCTGGGATAAATACATGCGCGTTATGTTTCCTCTGGTATGGAATGAGATATTGACCATGGTGCTTTTTCCAATCCTGTTTGTGCAAATGTGATTTTTACCTTTGGTAGTCGGTACTTGTCTCTGAAGTGAGTCCGCAGTGTTGCTCTTTCAGCTTTGCGTTGGGTGTATATAGCGTCCCGCTCCATCCTGCATAAAGCAGATTACATTACAGTCATACAGTATGATTACTACAGATATGAGTCTATGAATATAAAGCTAGTCATAATACCTTAGGTTTCCATATAACGGAGTCCCCTAACGAAAATCTAGATAACTAGCTTATTAAAAAAAAATAACATAAAATTATAACCTACAGCAATTAAATCTTTCTTAAGTGGGATAATGCCTTATATCAGATGATGTGCACACAGTACCTTTGTGACATTTAGGGCTGGTTCACACCAGAACACGGTTCAAAAAAGGTGCATTCCATGCTAGTTTCCCTCCTCGCTGGTGAATGCACTGCCCTTATGATTTGCTTGCGTGTGTCAGTGCATACCTCTCAACATTTTGCGATGGGAATGGGGGGTACCTACTAACAAACGTATGTAGGCATAGGACACGCCCCCTGCCACACCCCCTTAAAGGAGAATTACCAAAAAAAAGGTCAATTAAATCCACAAGGGATTTTTTTACCACTACTATTCCTTTTATATTCGCTTTCAAAATGTACAAATGAAACAATTTAGAAATTGGATGATAGGTTTAGCACTGGGAAACACTTTTTGAAAGATAAAACGTGCATTTTATATACAACTATATAGATCAGACCAAAATGCGGGACAAATGAGGAGGAAAGAGGGACAGAGGGACATTGCTGCAAATCTGGGACAGTCCCTCGAAATCAGGGACAGTTGGGAGCTATGTGTCAGTGTATTAAAGGCACCCCAAACGCAGATCACAAATGCAGTGCATTTGTGGGTAGGGATGGGCGAACGGTTCGGCCTGAACTTTCGTTGTTCGGTCGTTCGGCGAACAGCCAAACAAACGGTTGTTCTTGCATTTGTTCGCCCCCCGAACCAACCACAATGCATTGCGGCGCTGAACAGTGCATTGCAAGCCCTGATTGGCTGAAGCAGCGAAAGCTTCAGCCAATCAGGGCACAGAGCATTGTCAGAGTCGTGATTGGACACTATCATCATGACTTTATCCAATCATGGCTCATTCCCGCCCCACAGTATAAAAGTATTCTTTCAATGGCAGCCATTTCCAGAGTGATTTCGGTGTGGACAGAGATAGAACAGGGCTCCGTTCAGTGCTATTAGTTAGTTAGTGTGCTATACTGTGCTATGTTGCTTCAATTGTCATTGTAGAATATTAGTTTAGTGTCAGTCTAGGGATAGTGTGAGTGTAGTGAGGAGGACCATCATTCAGCTTTGCATAGTGTGCAGCTAGAGTAGGGACAGCTCAGATAGTTTCACTGTAGTGTAGTGAGACCGTGTCATTCATACATACATTTGTGTAGAGTAGGGACAGCTCACATAGTTTCAGTGTAGTGTAGTGAGACCGTGTCAGTAATCTTAAACACTGTTTATTTGATTGCGTTACTGCCAGTTTAACGCCATTTACTTCTGTGTGCGTTACTGCCAGTTTAACGCCATTTACTTCTGTGTGCGTTACTGCAAGTTTAACGCAATATAGTTTTGCGTGCGTTACTGCCAGTTTAACACCATATAGTTCTGTGTGCGTTACTGCCAGTTTAACGCCATATTGGTTTGTGCGCGTTACTGCCAGTTTAATGCCATATCGTTTTGTGTGCGTTACTGCCAGTTTAACGCCATATAGTTTTGTGTGCATTACTACCAGTTTAACGCCATATAGTTCTGTGCGTCACTGTATGTTTGGCGCATTATATTGCAGTATATTATAGTGTATCCGTGGAGCGTGTCTGTGTAGTGTGAGTACTCAAATTAAAATGCACCAAACACCTCTTTACATTGATTAAAGTGCATCTACGTACAGATTTCAACTTCTTCTTTACATTTGCTTATAAGCACCGCCCCCCTCCCTCCCAATAATGTCTGGGAGGACAACAAGAAGAGGCAGACGTTCCCTTGGCACTGTAGGGCTAGCAACAAATGTGTCCACAGGCAAAGGTGGACGTGGTGGTCAGTACTCAGGCAGGGCATAATTTCCTCTGTTTAGTGAGTTTGCCCGTGCTATCCAGCCACAGCATGCAGAGGAGGTGGTGGATTGGCTTACTAAACCTCCCTCATCCTCTGTCACGTAAGCAGAGACAAGTGTGCAGTCCCCTGCAGTTGCCAGAGTGGATAAACCTGCATCCTTGTTCACATCTATTCCTGCCATAGCCCCAACATCAGCCATTGAGGAGTCAGCTGAGTTATTTGATCACAGCATCAGCCACTTGCTCCTTGATTATGCCCAGCCATTACTGGATTCAGATGTTGGTTCTGAGATTGAGGATGACAGAAACATGGGTCTAGAGAGCGGGAGGAACACTGGTAGACAAATTGGCATTCATGTTCCCCAAGCCGCAGCGTATTGCCAAGTTGTCTCCAGTGGTAATGATGAAGATGGAGATGATGATGATGAGGTCACTGATGCGACTTGGGTGCCTGATAGAGCAGAGGAGGAAACTGAAGGTGAGGCGGCACAACCCCAAGGAGGCCGACATCAAGAAAGGGTAGAGAGCAGCCACCCTATTCCATCACATTCTGTAGCTGTTAGCTCCTATCCCACTCCCCAAAGCTGAACTGTCTGGGCCTTTTTCAGCACATCTGCAACAGATCGCACTGTTGCTATCTGCAAACTGTGTCTCAGGCACATCAAACGTGGCAAAAACACCAATCATTTGGGTGCCACATGCTTAACAAGGCATTTAAAATCCAACCACTGAGCCCATTGGCAAAAGCACCTAAAAGCCACACAAAAGGGGCACAAATCTGTCCCTCCTCCTCCTTTCCCAGTTCAGTCTGCCCCTGCGATACCGAGTCATTACCTTTCAGCAGCCTCCACTGACAGGGATGATGGTATAGCACAGGGTGTCCCAGGTCCTAGCAGCACATCTGCCAGCAGCACACCAGCAGCTGTAGACTGTAGCCGGCAAATTTCTCTGCCCCATCTGCTGCAGCGAAAAAAAAAAATATAGTCCCTGCCACCCACATGCCCAGCGACTGAATGCAAGCTTGTCAAAGCTGTTGGCTTTCCAACTTCTGCCTTTCAGCCTGGTGGATTCTGCCCCCTTCCATGAATTCAAACAATGTGATGTACCACAATGACAGGTTCCCAGTCGCTACTACTTTTCATGTAAGGCTGTTCCATCTCTCTACCATCACATGAAAGGGAAGGTTCTGGCAACGTTGGGCAAGGCAGTCACCTGTAAAATCCACCTTACTGCTGACACGTGGTCCAGCAAGCATGGGCAGGGACGATATATTTCCTTCACAGCACACCGGGTAACGCTACTTGCAACTCAAAAGGATGCAGGACAGGGCTCAGTGCTGCAGCTTGTTGTGCCCCCACGTCTCCATACAGCTGGTGGTGATGATGATGCCAGACCTGTGAGCTCTATCCCCTCCTCCTCCTCCCCCGCCATCTCCATGCCCTCCTCTGCAGAATGCGTTCAAAGGGCTATTCCCAGAATCAGGCTAAAAGGTGCCATGCAGTGCTTCAGCTGGTGTGTTTAGGAGACAGGAACCACACTGGAGCAGAGATTCTTGCAGCTCTGCAGGGACAGGCCCAGAGGTGGTTCACACCATGCCAGCTGGAGCCAGGATAATAGCTCAAACCTCCTGTCCGCCCTTAGACAGGGAAAGTTGACACATGTGCCATGCCTGGCACATGTCCTCAATTTGGTGGTGCAGTGTTTCCTAAGTACGTACCCAGGGTTGCAAGATGTACTAAAGCAGGCCAGAAGAGTCTGTAGCCATTTCAGGCGGTCATACACAGCCAGTGCTCGGTTAGGTGAAATTCAGCGGGAATTCCACCTGCCTGTAAACCGCCTGATTTGTGACATGCCCACCAAGTGGAACTTAACTTTGGGAAAGCTGCAACAGCTAAACATGCAGCAGAGGACCATCAGCGAGTACCTGTGCCAGTACGGTATGACGACAGGCTCAGGCCGCCTCTGCTTTTTTTCCCCACGCCAATGGCTGATCGTTAAGGATGCATGCACTGTATTATCACCATTTGAGGATGCCACAAGGATGGTGAGCAGTAACAGTGCATGCATCAGTGACACAATCCCTGTTGTGTTCCTGCTGGAGCAAACTCGGCGTGGCATTATGGACAGGGCACTGGAGGCAGAGCAGCAGGAGGAAGAGGAGGACTTCCTGTCCTCTCAAGGCCCACTTTATCCAGACACCATCATTCCTATGTCACAGAACACACAGGAGGAGAGAGGGAAGGAGGATGAGGAGGAGTATTCTGGCACTTTCACAGGGTTTGAAGAAGAGGAAGACATGCGTCAATCTGTAAGCGATGGCTTTCCAACCCCAGGACCCTTGGGAGTAGTACGTGGCTGGGAGGAGTATGTTCCAGATGCTGTCATCCTGAGTGACCTTGAGGAGTCTGCTTCTCAAGCCTCTGCAAATTTGAGGCGCATGGGCAACCTCATGCTTCAAACCCTACGAAAGGACCCAAGAATACGTAGCATAAAGGAGAAGGATGATAACTGGTTGGCAACCCTCCTTGACCACCGTTATAAGGGGAAGGTCTCAGAACTCATCCCGTCCTCATAGAGAGTGCAGAAGATAAAATCTCTTGAGGACATGTTAAAGAGGATTTTATTGAACGTTATTCCTGACTCCAGTAGGTTACATTGAAAACATAATTTTGAGTCTTCTGTTGGTCAAGAGAGGAGAGTTGGAGAGTGAGGCATTTCGGAATTTTTTTAGTCCTCGCCTCCCAGTGATGTCAGCTTCCGCATCCCATCGGCAGCGTCTGCATCACATGGTGAACGGTTACCTCGGGGCCAAAACAGAAATGGAGAGCTTTCTATCTGACAATCCACTGACTTACTGGGTCATGAGAATAGACCACTGGCCAGAACTTGCCCAGTATGCTATTGGGTTGTTGGGCTGCCCTGCATCCAGCGTGCTTTTAGAATGGGCATTCAGTGCTGCAGGAGGTTTTGTTACTGATCATAGAACGCGTCTGTCCACAGACTCCCTGGACCGTTTGACTTTTATAAAAAAATGAATCAGTCCTGGATTACTAGCTGTGAAGCCCCTGATGCCGATGTCACTGATTAAGTCTTTTTGGGATGTGGAATCTCTGCAGGACTTTGAGGTTGCCTAGCTTTGAGGGTGTTCAATCATTTCATCTGGAAGAATGTTTTTGGTATAGGTTTCATGGGCACAATTAACACCCAAAGACCAATTTTTCAGCACCTGTTTGACAGGTGCATATCATAGCAATTTTTTACAGCAAGGCCAATTCTTGCGTTCGTCAAGAGAACCTCTATAGGGTTATGGTGGGAAGGCGCCCCCGACACCCAAAGAGTAATTTTTCTGCACCTGTTTGACAGGTGCATATCATTGCAACTTTTTATAACAAGGCCAATTCTTGCTTTCATCAAGAGTACCTCTATAGGGTTACCGTGGGAAGGCGCCCCCGACACCCAAAGACCAAATTTTCTGCCCCTGTTTGACAGGTGCACATCATTAAAATTTTCTTACAGCAAGGCAAATTCTTGCTTTCATCAAGATTACCTCTATAGGGTTATGGTGGGAAGGCGCAACGACACCCAAAGACCAATTTGTACGCACCTGTTACTTCTATCCAAAGTCAAAGTGACACCAGAATGTTTCCAAAAAAATCTCTAATCTTGTTCCCAGTGCACTACATTGTGGCCTCATCATACACACACTGGCTCCCTAGCTGTTGCTGAGCAAAATAAAGGCAGCCTGCAGGGAAAATGTCATTTTTTTTGCTTTATAAATGCAATTATTGCTGCAGCAGATTCTAGAAATTGTACAGATCTGCCACTTTACAGGTAGACTAAGGGGGCACCCCCCGGCACTATACTGGAAGGAATTTTTCATTTTTATGCTTTCACTTTAAAAATCAAAAAATCACTGCTCATTTAAAAATTACGTTTTTCTCAAACTTTTTTTTTTATACATGTCCCCCAGGGCAGGACCCAGACTCTTATAACCATTGTATGCGCAATTACTTGCATATATGCCTCCAAAATGGGCACTTTTAATTTTTGACGTTCGGGTCCCATTGACTTTAATGGGGTTCGTTATTCGGGTCTGAACTTTTGCGGTGTTTGAAAGTTCTGGTGCGAACCGAACAGGGGTCCATTCGACCAATCCCTATTGGTGGGCACCAAATCGCATGGTACTGCAGTAGCATGCAGTTTGGTGTAGTGCGTTTTCAAAAGTAGTGTAAGCCTGCAAAGTGTGTGTATTAAAGTAGAAGTAAAAGCTTTTTTTAAATTTATACCTACAGTTAAGCCTATAATAAGGCTTACCTGTAGGTAAAGTAAATATCTCCTAAAAATGCACCATTTAGGAGATATTTACTTTAGCAGTGCCGGTGATGTCACTGCGCACATGCGTACTGCACTCCCTATGGATGCCGTGCCATCCATAGAGAGAGCTGTGCCGTGGCCATGACTCCCGTGCGCATGCGCGGGAGTGACGTCACCACGGCTCGGTCAATCAAACGGCGGCTGCCCGTGAACCCGGAAGGAAGACCAAGTGAAGATGGAAGCCCTGTCAGCGTGCCGCTGGAGCGCTTCGTTTTCAGGTAAGTCTTTTATAATATGCTAGTATGCAATGCATACTAGCACATTATGACACTAATTTGTAAGAAGAAGAAAAAAAAATAGCACATCTATGCAAAATATAAACATTTCTCTATATTTATACTTTAAAGACCCTTCAAGTACAGAAAAATACTTGTTGGTCTGACAGAAGTGTGCTCAGCATCTAAATTCTGTTGTGGGACAAAAGTACAGAGGACTGAGTGGTATAATTTCTGCCCAGTTTCCTTTTGCTCAATCGCCTAAACCAGGGGTGCCCAACCGCTGGCCCCTCCTGCTCTGGGGTGGCGGGTCGGCAAGCCCAGATTGGGGGTTCCCGACCTGCCATCCCCAAGCATCAGTGTGAAGAATGGAGCCGGTGCTAGAGGTAGCAGAGCCGATGCTTCCTAGCTGCTTCCTAGTTGGGGCTCCTGTCACAGGCAGAGTGATACCAAATGTACTCCGCCTGTGACAGGAGCCATACAGGAAGCATCTGCTCTGCGCTCTACTGCAGCCGCCTGCTTCCTCTAGTGTCAGCTCCTGTCACACTGATGCTTGGGGATGGTGGGTCGGGAACCAGCCAGCAGTACCCACCAGCAGTACCGGCCAGCAGGACCCACTAGCAGTACCAGCTCTGGAGGACAGCCAGCAGCAGCCACACCTGCCTTGGGGACAGCAGCAGACAGCGATACCTGCAGGAACTCTGAGGAAGAAGTGAAGATTGAGGTCAGTTTAGGTTCAGGTAAACCACAGTGCAGCAGTGTGAAAGCAGGCCCCTTTCACATGATCGGTCTGATCGGGTCTGCCTGTCCATTTTTCAGGCGGACCCAGACGGACCGTTCATTCACTTCTACAGAGCAGCAGATGTAAACCTGCCTATCTCCAATCCAATCCACTTAAAAAAACAGAAGGGGAGGCATCCCCTTCTGTCTGGGCAGATCGGAGGGCTCATAGAGAAGAGCGGGCTGTGTCTGTGTCTGCTCTGCATAGGCCGAGTGGACATGGACCTGTCATCTGCCCACTCATTGTGGCCCGCGACCGGTTACCAAGTTGCTAAAGTGGCCCTCGCGCCTGAAAAAGGTTGGGCACCTCTGACCTAAACTGTCCCCCTATCCTATTCTCCACAAAACAGACACTATCATTCTGTATACTCAAGATAAGAACTGAGAAAGCTAATTACTCTTCTTGGAGATCACACAGGAAGTGTGTACAAGACACAGGACAGCTCTAAATTTCTGACATGATCAACAGGTATTTTTTGCACTTATTGAACTGATATAGCAAAACCGTTTAGTGGTCTACCTAACAGACCAAAAAGAAATTTATTGTTAGGGTTCACACACCCTTTAGTAAGAGGCTTGTTAATAATATAGTTATCCGTTCTCCATTATGTACCACTGCACTACACACACTGTAGCCTATTTTACGAAAAAAAATGGGCCTTGGAATACTGCTGGTAGCTCATTCCTTTGAAATGAGCTGCCCTAACGCAATGTATATTTTCACATGACACAATGCTAGCCACACATTAGAACATCAGAGTGTGAATGGGCCCTAAATGAAATCTTTCAGGAGTTAAACACAGAGGCTGCCATTGATTACTTCTCATTCTGCACATACTTGAGTTATGCCGGCCATAGATGGTTTGAATCGTGGCCGGTTCAGCAGGGACCTCCTGAGATTCAAACCATCTTTGGGCAGGCTGAATGTACCCATGTTTATCCATCCATCGACTTGGTTACAACCAGAATGTCAGATTTTCGGCATTTGCTCATTCCCAATGGCTATAATCTTTAGCAATAATCACTGTATTCTCCCGGCAGGGATGGCTTCCCGCGAATCACACACACACACACACACACACACACACAGGGAGAACACCAGAACAGGTATGTGGATAAGGATTTCTAGGGCCATTTTGACTTTACTGATATGGTACATGATCCAAGTCGGTGACTTAGAAAGCACTGAGTTCAATGGGCCTGGAGAAAAACTGAAAGAACATCCCTCAAGCTCTCATCCATGTCCATTCATTATAGTTTTTTTTTGGAGGAGGGGGAGGAAATACAGTTAACAAGAAGAATGCCCACAACATTTGGTCAATGATACAATAGAATAAAAGTGCGCAGTTTTTTTAAGAACAGTTTGCTGACAAACCAACAGTGCTGGGTTCAGGGGTGAACCTTAAGAAGCACTTAGATCGATGGTGGTTGGTCTAAAAATAATGGGGGAGACCTCGGTCAATTTAAGTTGGGCGGGGGGGGGGGGGGAGATGTCAGTTGGAGGGTCATTCTTTAATAATTTGGTTTGGTACCACTGGGTATATTAGAAACATTGTACTATAGACTATAGATTGTTGGGTATCTACAGGCAAGATTTAATTAAAAGATTCCCAAAGCTCAAAGCAATTTTGAACCCATGAGTCCTAACTTAAGGAGAGTTCACCCATTCCATGCGGAAAACCTAAGATGAACAAAGAAGAGGTGGGGGGTTACGAGTAAATCTACTGATGATGATGTATGGGCTTTTCGTGCCACAAGGGATATAACAAAATTTCAAGAGGCTGTAAACAACTTCTTATTGATACCTGGGATATTGATCAAACCAAAAAAAAACATTTAATTTTGGGGCACGTTCAAAAGGCATGACACAAGTCTGCATTTAGATGGCCACATTTAGGGCATCCATTGTAGTTTTAAATCTGCATCTTCATCCAAAAAGTCAAACACTAAGAAAACCTAGTATCTGCTGTTTCCCCACATTCCAGCAGTTCACCTACTTGATAACTTTTTTTTCAAAAAGCCAGGCAAATTGTAGTCATGATTTGCTATTTTTCTACCAATCAGTTGAGGTTAACCTGACTAATGAATTTCTCCTAGAAAAGGGGGTTACATAAAACTATAGTTATAGGTGATGAAGTGAGGCTCCTCAAAGTCTATATTCACTGTAGTTTTGTATGATACTATAACATACTGTAGCATAATTGTGTTTCTTTTCTGCATGTAAGCATTTTAACACAATGGTAACCAGCTTTCCAAATAGCTAGTCCCCCAATATAGTGAGTCGTTGGCATAAAGGAAACCTGTACTGGGAGAAATTTGAGAGGTGCCTTTTCAGGTCCTTTTTTCTGTAAATACTAGCAGATTGTGAGTCCCTGAGTTTGTTACTTTCCTAGTCCCCCGGAGCACAAGAAGTGTAGCCACTAAACCAAGGGTGAAGACAGAACTGATGTGCGCACTTCCAGGTCAGTGACTCAATCGATTGGAACCATTTCAGGTCAATGCCCCAAGGTATTGGAACAATTTCATTACAAGAAAGCCAGACAACCCTCATTTTCTAAAGAGAGGTCCACTATAGCAACCTACATATCTCTCATAACACAGAATTATTTTAAGCAGTATCTCACATCTTTCCAAATAAACTCCTAAACTTTTTTTTCTTTTTTACCCTTATGCTATGGATTATTATAATGATTTGAGAATGATTTTTCTCTGCTGAGTGGGAAAATACCTATAAACCATAATTCTGTTTTTCCCCTGGACCCTGTCAGTATATATTCTTTAATCCCAGTCTTCTTCACCCCACTAATTTAATATACCATGTGTGCAGAGCGGGCTAGGAAAAGCTCCTTAGGAGGCAGTACAACTAAAAGCAATAATGTTAAGAGAAGGATTACGTACATAGCAAAAGAGATTTTAATCTTTTATTTTTAGCCTATTTACTGTGCTATCTGACAGCAGCCTCATAATTTATACTTCTTCATTATCTGTAATGTGGCAGAGTTCAATCCACAATGTAACTAATTTTTTGTTGCCTTACCAACAAATGCTGTTTAACTGCACCTTTTATGTGCTACCACCCACTCAATATTCCCATCCTTCTGTAAGCTGGGTCTGTCCTCATCATTTCACATTCACTCATTAATCTGGATCTAGATGTTACAGTCTGCTCGGTGGATTGCAGGAGGAGGTACCATTTTTATTTTAGTCATGTATGAAAATATCCTTTTATCATCTCTACCCAGTATTATATATCTGCTATAATCCTTACTACCGCGGTTACTGTTAAAACTGAGATGACCTTTTTTTTCTCTTTAAACACAACAGCCATTTAAAGTGGTTGTAAACCCATATTAAAAAAAAAACCCCGCAAGACAAAGGCATAATGAGCTAGTATGCATCGCATACTAGCTCATTATGAAATACTTACCTTAGAACGATGCTGTTGCAGCGGTCCCGGCACACCGCTGTAACCGGCGACATGTCGCCCCGGAGTTGCTTCCATTTTCGTGGGCTCCGGCTCTGTGATTGGCCGGAGCCGCAATGACGTCACTCCCACGCATGCACGGGGGAGCTGCGGGTAACAGCACAGCAGCAGAAGAAATGGCGCGAGTGAGCCGTTTCTTCAGTGCACATGTGTCGACGTCATCGGCACATGCGGATACAGTGAATATCTCCTAAACTATGCAAGTTTATGAGAAATTCACGGTACCTACAGGTAAGCCTTATTATAGGCTTTTCTGTAGGTAAAAGTGGTTGTATAGGGTTTACAACCACTTTAAACAGGCAGGTAAAGATGGAGTCCTTTTTGCTCGGAGATAGATCCCTTTAATTCCAATATTCAGTACCAGATATCAGAACTCTCCTCTTGCTGATCTTCATCCCCACACTGGCCAGACTATTTATCCTGGAGTGATACGACAGAGGACTCTGTTAGGGGCTATGACATGAGATTGAGAACTTTCTTCTTTGAAAGTGCCCCAGGTTTATAAGAGCAATGCCTTAGGCTGGGTTCACACTGCAGCATGCTCTGGCTCACAGCAGGAGTCTGGTGCGTCTCCATTTACCGTTTCAGGTCTGATTTCAGCCCACATTTTGGGCTGAATTCTGACCTGAAATGGACCAAAAGACCCACAGGGCTCCTGTACAATTCGCACTGGAGCCACCGCATGTGTGAACATGCTCCATGGAGAGCCAGTCACAATCTCCTGCTATGAGAAGAAACCGCATGCAATTTGCAACAGTGTGAACCCAGCCTGAATTGTCAGATGCTGCTTGGACCTCACATGACCAAATGGCAGACCCACCTTGATGCAATTGGTGCTCTGGGATGCCATAGCAGCTGGACACCTAACCAGTTGCAAGTATTTAGTCATCTGATCTCAGCTAAAGGGGTCTGGAAATGGTCAGGCAGCTCAAGTCAATCAAAATTACTCAAAAATTCCCTTCAGCTGCCATCTTGTAACCAAATGTTGGCATCTTACCAAGTGCAAGCCCAAAACAATAGTTGTTGTTGCTCTTGCTCTGTCCACATTCATTTAATGCTGAATGAAGCTTTAACAGCTTTTATTGGCTTACATTAGCACTACATCTTATGACTGCTTAAAATAACAATGCCCACCCCCCAGAGCTTTATTTGAAGTGTAACTTAAAGAAACAAGTAAAATCGTTCAGGTAACTGTTAATATCATCAGATAACATTGGCACTCGATATGTGTAAATATACCATAGTCTTGTACACGCGGGCCATAAATTGGCCAAAATCGTTAACAGCTTTCTAGTCTATAGAACCCAGTCTCACGGTCATCTTCTGTTGAACAGGCATGCTGGAAAGCCATCATCCAACCCACGTCCGATCAGCACTGACAGCCAATGACTCTGAGCGCTGATCAGTGTGTTAGTAGTTACAGTGAGGGAAAAAAAGTATTTGATCCCCTGCTGATTTTGTATGTTTGCACACTGACAAAGAAATGATCAGTCTACATTTTTAATGGTAGGTTTATTTTAACAGTGAGAGACAAAATAACAACAAAAATATCCAGCAAAACGCATTTCAAAAAAGTTATAAATTGATTTGAATTTTAATGAGTGGAATAAGTATTTAATTCCCCATCGATCAGCAAGCTTTTTGGCTCCCAGGTGTCTTCTATACAGGTAATGAGCTCTTAAAGGGAGTGCTCCTAATCTCAGCTTGTTACTTGTATAAAAGACACCTGTCCACAGAAGCAACTATCAATCAGATTCCAGTCTCTCCACCATTGCCAAGACCAAAGAGCTGTCCAAGGATGTCAGGGACAAGATTGTAGACCTACACCAGGCTGGAATGGGTTTCAAGACCATCGCCAAGCAGCTTGGTGAGGGGGTGACAACAGTTGGTGCAATTATTCGCAAATCGAAGAAACACAAAATAACCGTGAATCTCCCTAAGTCTGGGGCCCCATGAAAGATCTCACTTCATGGAGTTTCAATGCTCACGAGAATGGTGAGGAATCAGTCAAGAACTACATAGGAGAATCTTGTCAATGAGCTGAAGGCAGCTAGGACCAAGTCACCAAGAAAACAATTGGTAACACACTACATTGTGAAGGACTGAAATCTTGCAGCACCCACAAGGTCCCCCTGCTCAAGAAAGCACATGTACAGGCCCGTCTGAAGTTTGCTAATAAACATCTGAATGATTCAGAGGAGAACTGAGTTAAAGTGTTGTGGTCAGACGAGACCAAAATCAAGCTCTTTGGCATCAGCTCAACTCGCCGTGTTTGGAGGAGGGGGAATGCTGCCTATGACTCCAAGAACACCATCCCCACCGTCAAACATAGAGCTGGAAACATTATGCTTTGGGGGTGCCAGGGCATTGAAAATGGGTCATGGGTGGGTATTCCAGCATAACAATGACCCAAAACACACGGCCAAGGCAATAATGGAGTGGCTCAAGAGAAGCACATTAAAGTCCTGGAGTGGTCTAGCCAGTCTCCAGACCTTAATCCCACAGAAAATTTGTGGAGGGAGCTGAAGGTTTGAGCTACCAAACGTCAGCCTCGATGTGCGTGGCTGGTGGCCGCGATGGCCGCCAGCCCCGCGCGAACGCTCCATAGAGAGAGCCAGAACGGGGATCTGTCAATGTAGAGAGAGATCTTCTGTTCCTAGTGATTAGGAACAGAAATCTCTCTCTACTCCCAGTCAGTACACTTCCCCCACAGTTAGAAACACCTTCCTAGGGAACACTTAACCCCTTGATCACCCCTAGTGTTAACCTCTTCCCTGCCAGTGTAATTTATACAATAATCTGTGGCTATTTTTAGCACTGATTGCTGTATAAATGTCACTGGTCCCAAAAAAGTGTCAAAAATGTGCTGTCAGCTGCAATGTCACAGTCCCTCTAAAAATCGTTGATAACTGCCATTACTAGTAAAAAAAATTATAATAAAAATGCCATAAATTTATCCCCTATTTTGTAGACGCTATAACTTTTGCACAAACCAATCAATATACGCTTATTGCGATTTTTTTACCAAAATATGTAGAAGAATACATATTGGCCTAAACTGATGAAGAAATTAGTTTTTTGAAAAAATAATTTGGGATATGTATTATAGCAAAAAGTAAAAAAAATTTTTTTTTTTTTTTTCAAAATTGTCATGTTTTTTTTGTTTATAGCGCAAAAAATAAAACCATCAAAAGAAAGCTCTATTTGTGGGGAAAAAAAGGACCTCAATTTTGTTTGGGTTCAACACCGCATGACCGCGCAATTGTCAGTTGCAAAAAATTGCCTGGTCATTAAGGTGGTAAATGCTTCCGGGGCTGAAGTGGTTAAAATGCAAATTAATTAATAACCTTTTTTAAATGTGTTTTACTGGATTTTTTTGTTGTTATTCTGTCTCTCACTGTTAAAATAAACCTACCTTTATAGACTGAGGGCAAACTAACAAAATCAGCGGGCAATCAAATACTTTTTTTTTCCTTACTGTAGTACTGCAATCTGTCAGTTTTTTTTCTTGTTCAGTCTGCTGGGTTAAACAAAAAAAAAACTTCTAGTGTGTACCAGGCTTAAGATTGAGCAGTACTCTTAGAACACCTCTTTGCAGGATTGTAGCTATTCCCATTTTGCATCATTACACCTTCTCTCAGATGTACATTTCTTTCCATGTAATGCTTCCTGTTGCTCAGCACTGGTAGATCTAGGGTGTTAATGATTTCAGAATGATCCAGGGAGCTCATAGTCAAAATGCAATGACTACAAACATTGATGAGAATTCTTGGCTTTCAAAATGCCTGTTGCAGGAATAGGTGTTCCCAAAACACCAAGTTATTATCAGCAAGAAAGGAACGTATAACTGTGGGGATTCTGGTGTACTGTAACTGAAGCATTGACAGTATGAAATACAGAGGTCCTGGACAGATACAGTGTCACTAGTACAGTGTTTCCAAGACAAACATTTGACTAGAGTGAGTCAAAAAGCAGAAGAGGCCTTCCATGAAATGGAATATTCTACATTTTTGTATATTAACTTTGTGAATTCCCAGAAGGGCAACAAATGGTATTGTTCACAATCTCTGTACTTAACAAATAAAAACAGCATACATTGCTGTACACCAGGGGTCCCAAAACTCTGCCCTGTGGGCCAAATTTGGCTTGCTGCAAGATTTTATTTTGGTCAGTGTCCTCTCACACAGGTCTTTAGGTCCGGCTATGGTCTCCATTTCTCCCCAACATCCACATATAATATATTGTTTGTAGGAAACATACCCCTCCACATCATCCACCCCTAAATACCTTAATGCCAATTACTACATGTATATCAAGCAAATGCTCCCAAAAAACACATTTCATAAAAATGTCCTATTGCTTTGTAAGAAACAAATGGCTGATCCAAAGGCAGATAATTACCGTACTTGTCCAAACCACCATTATTTCTTACTAAGCCTCTAACACAGGGCCCTTTTTATCACACTTTTGCTCCCTAATAATGGCATTCCACCAAGTTGGGACCCTCTTGCTTAGCAGGGACTCCCACTTAAATATCTATAGTCACAGGTTACAGCCAATGAAAAATTAAAATAAAAGCCACAAAGAATAAAGGCGTTCTGGGGTAAAGGCATACACTTTTAATAGCAGTACAAACTATAATTACTTTTTTGACAATCCAATTTAAGCTTACTTGAAAAATGATCTTCCTCTTGGACTATGAAAAAATCCCTGCTCTCCATACAACACATGATCTCTGTGCCTTACTTCAAATCTATAGAATACGGAGTTCCGACGCAACGGACTTGGCAACACACGATCACACCAAAGTCCGAATGATTTGAACGTGATGACGCACGACCGGACTAGAATAAGGAAGTTCATATCCAGTAGCCAATAGCTGCCCTTGCGTCGTCGTTCGTTCGGACTAGCATACAGACGAACACATTTTTCGACCGGTCTCGAGTCCGTCGGAAAGATTTGAAACATGTTCTATTTCTAAAGTCCGTCTGATTTTTCGACAGCAAAGGTCCAATGAAGCCCACACACGATCGTTCCGTCGGACTTTTGCTGTCGGAAATTCCGGTCGTGTGTACACAGCATAAGTGTGAAAAGGAACACTTGCACCAAACTCTGCAGCTAGAACAGGAATCAGAAATGACCCCATCCTTAAACTACCGGTAACGTTTTTTGTTTTTTTAATCAAGTAGAAGACTGTATTGTACGTGGGATAAGTACAATCAGAATTGTATGTGATTCATCCCAACCAACAAATGAAAAAGATGGACTGATGGATACAGAAATTTACAGATTCCCAACCTTACAAAATATCAGAATGTAACAATCATTATAGAGTAGTAACATCAATTAGATCGGATAAGAAATGTAGGAGTAGAATGAGCCAATCCTGGAAAGCACAGCTAAGGGGACCAAATGTTTTGAAACTTTTTCGTGCAGCCCCTATTTTAATAGGTTCATTTTTCCCTGTCTAAAATTGCATTTTTGGCATTACGCCACTGTACAAAAGTAGGAAGCGTGGATGAGAGGAAATATTGTGCTATTTGTTTATGGGTGATGAACAGTAAGCAGGTCAGTAGTATTCTGTGTGCAGGAGGTAACCAGTCTTCATAGATAATGCCCAGAAGAGGAATTTTAGGCTCAAAGGGTAATTGAACAGAGCATAAATTTGGCCCACTCCGACTTCCAGTTGCTATTGCTACTATTTTTTTTTTTTATTTCTAAAGCATTTGATACCTTGTTCTGGTTCTATTTGACAACAGTATTGCAGTTATGTGGTGGAATATGGCTCCCTACAAATCCCCTTAAGCTAAACTTAAACACTACGGGATTGAATCTTCTCTGTTCTCCATTCAACCAGGTACCCAGCACAGTTGCTAGCTCTCACTCATCCTATCTATTTTGGTGCTTGAGCCTCTGGCAGAAGCTACACGAACTGTCATTGATGTTAAAACCATTGAACTTAAACTTACATAGTTTGTGAACAAAATTTTACCATCTTTCACTTCACCACATATCTTTCTACCCAAACTATTAACCAAACCTGATGAGTTTGCCACCCTGTCAGGTCTCTATGTGTACCAGTCTAAATCGAAAGCTATGTCTGTTTCTTTATTATGACAGATGAGGGCAACCCTTTAACTGTCTTACCAGTTTCAATGACCAGATTCCTTACCTTACATAGACATTGAACTGACACCTACTTTTAAATCGATTTTCCAAGCCAACTTTCCACCTTTTTTCCGATATTTAAACTCTCTTCTTGATTTCCTGGCAACACTTTTCATTGACTGATAAGGTGACATACCTCCCCAAATTGTTATATGCTATCAGAGTCCTCCTAGTCCACATACTGTCCTACATTCCCAGCCTTCGGCACAGTAGAATAAGCATATTTTATTCCCTCCAAAGCTCGCCAGTGGCTTAGCAGTGCCTAATATTAATAAATACTATCTTGTGGCTAATATTGTCCCTCTTTATCATCTCCATGCCACCCATGGCCTTTCCTTAAACTTGAGTAAGTGCCACCTGATACCTATACTGACCCTCCTCTGGTTCCCTCATCCTTCTGCCTGAAAACTCTACATCTCTTTCTAACTGCAGACTAGTCAGCCTAAAATCAATAGCCTTATGGTCCCTTGATGAATAGACAGTCAAATACCTTTGGTTTAATAGGTGGTGTGCTATATGTCAAGTAGGCTACCAAACATTTTTAGCTTTGTTAATGTGTACATTTTGTAATAAAGTTTATTGAATTTTAATTATTTTGTCATTGTGGTGCCTACAAAGTCCATCATCTATTCCTTATACAGTCTTAAAAGCAATAGTAAGTAAATTATTGGAAGGAATGATAGGGGGCCATATCCAAGAATTTGCTAATGAGAATAGTATAATTAGTGGTAGCCAACATGGATTTATGAAGGTTATGACCGTTCTTGCCAGACCAACATTTAAACATTATATGAGGAGGTGAGGTGAAATTTGGATAGAGGAAGGTCTATGGACAAAATGTATCAGGATTGTGCTAAGGCATTTGATACAGTACCGGCCTAGTGCATTATCCTTGGGAAAATTATTTATTAAAAACAAGATTAAAATCTACTCACAAAGATAGAAAGAAATTATCGCACTGTAAGCAGTCATAAGGTGATTAATCCGCTGGTAGCAGACTCCAGGTCCTAGGAGGAGGACGCACGAACTGCCGCTGGCTAACGCGTTTCGAAGGTATCCCTTCTTATTCAGAGCCTTAGCTGTGCTCATCTCTTACTACTATTTATACATGTGTCTGACTGGAATGGTACTGGAGCTCCTCTCTTAATTGGTGGGAGGTTCCAAGAGGGGGATGGGCCTCTGCCCCATTGTTATAAGATATTACTTTAATAGGTATAGGTTTTAATTCATAATATTTGGTTTGTTTTATTTAATTCGTTCAACTCTGTCTCTTTTTACATGCGCATGCACACTGGGAGTGCATGTATCAAGCAATAAGGTGACCTGGGTTTGTTACTACACATCGTATATTCGGTAAATAGACATGAAACTGGCTCGTTAGATAGAATCTAAGGTGTTGTTAAACTATTTTGTGTATTTTGGGGTCTTCATTTAGGCCACCAGGGGCGAGACTGCCAAGGGTGAAGATCCAGAAGGCCTCTCACTTGCATAGCCTCTGGTATCTTCTTCCCGTATCCATCTCGCCTCCAATGGACTCAATTCCAAAGACTTTCATGCCTGCAGGGTCCCCTTCGTGGTCCTCTACAAAGTGTCGGGGGACTGGATATTTGTCTCTTAAGTTGATGATACTACATTTATGTTCCCCTATTCTGACTCGCATTAGACGTTGAGTACGGCCAACATATAGACGCCCACATGGGCAAACGATACCATAGATCACATATTCTGTTCCACAGTTTATAAATTGTTTAATTTTATGAACCTTTCCGTCTCTTCCTACTACGTTTTTCTTTCTGTGCCACATGTACATACCGTTTTTCTAACTAGTATCACACAGCATATGCCTCCTAAGATATTCTATAACCTCATACTGTTCTACCCAAGACCACCGAATGTACGATGTGTAGTAACAGACCCAGGTCACCTTATTGCTTGATACATGCACTCCCAGTGTGCATGCGCATGTAAAAAGAGACAGAGTTGAACGAATTAAATAAAACAAAATGATATATTATGAATTAAAACCTATACCTATCAAAGTAATATCTTATAACAATGGGGCAGAGACCCACCCCTCTCTTGGAACCTCTCACCAATTAAGAGAGGAGCTCCAGTACCATTCCAGTCAGACACATGTATGAATAGTAGTAAGAGATTAGCACAGCTAAGGCTCTGAAGAAGAAGGGACACCTTCGAAACGCGTTAGCCAGCGGCGGTTCGTGCGTCCTCCTCCTAGGACCTGGAGACTGCTACCAGCGGATTAATCACCTTGTGACTGCTTACAGTGCGATAATTTATTTCTACCTTTGTGAGTAGATTTTAATCTTGTTTTTAATAAATGATTTTCCCAAGGATAATGCACTAGGCTGGTGCGCTCTCTTTTTCTTTCTTATCGTTTACTACTAGGATAATCCCATCCTGGAGAGCAGCAAGGCCGAAATTCACTGTCCTTTTTGAACCCTTGAGATCATCTAGCTTACACACCTGTGCGCAAGAGTATTTGCTTCTGTAGTACTGTACATTTGATACAGTACCCCAGAAATTATTAATTTAGAAATTAGGGTCTTTTGGCATTGATGATATTGTATGTACCTGGATAGAAAACTGGTTGCAGGAGCACGTACAGTGGGTCGTAATAAATGGCGTATTTTCTGAATGGTTGTGAGCTGTAAGCAGGGTACCCCAGGTTTTTTTCTTGAGACCAATTCTGTTTAACTTGTTCATAAATGATATAGAGGTTGGAATAAATAGCTCAATTTCAGTGCTAATGATACAATGCTCAGCAGGACCACAACTTCACAACAAGATATATAGCAAGAAGATATAGTTACAATTGAGGGATGGACAGCTATATGGCAGATGAGGTTTAATATTGAAAAATGTAATGTAATGCACTTGGGAGCTAAAAATATGTATGCAAGTTACTCACTAGGGGGAGAACCTCTGGGGGTCCCAGTAGATGACAGATACAGCAATAGCATGCAATTCCAAGCTGCAGCAAGCAAGGTCAGCAGACCATTATTATTATTAAGAGGTATTTACTCAAGAGATAAAACTATAATTCCACCACTATACAAAACTCTGGTTTGGCCACATCTTGAGTATGTGGTCCAGTTTTAGTATGCATTTCTCTGCAAGGATCTGCTTGAGCTGGACAGAGTACAGAGAAGAGCAACAAAGCTAAGGGAGCTGGGGAACCGCAGTTATGAGGAAAGACTACACACGTAAAACTTATTCTCCCAGGAGAAGAGACACTTAAAGTGGTTGTAAAACCCTGTAACCCCACTTTAACCTACAGGTAAGCCTTATTATATTTGCACAGTTTAGGAGATATTCACTGTATCTGCATGTGCCACTTGAGCTGTTTCTTCAGTAGCATGCCGTGACCGGCGGCGCGTGGGAGTGATGTCATCGCGGCTCCAGCCAATCACAGCGCCGGAGCCCACAAAACCAAGGAAATAACTCCAGGAGACAGGTCGCCGGTCACAGCTTCGATCTAAGGTAAGTATTTCATAATGAGCTAGTATGAGATGCATACTAGCTCATTATGCCTTTGTCTGCAGGTTTTTTTATTTCAGAGTTTACAACCACTTTAAAAGGGGATATGATTGTGTCCTGTAGATTTAGCAGCGCACTTTTAGTTTAGTTAGGGCACTAGTGTTTTTGGCTGTTCCAAGTCATGTTATGTTGTGTAAATGTTCCGAGCCTGGGTATGCCGAATAGGCTCTGTTTTGTATTAAAAAGATTTAAAAAAAAAAAAGGGGGATATGATTGCAATATACAAATCTTTAAATGGTGAATCTAGCATTGGGAGAAAACTATTCAATCTAAAGAAGACGTGCGGCCACACAATGAAGTTGGATAAGAAGTGGTTCAATCAAAAATTGTGAAAGGGTTTGGTTCTTTACTATTAGAACGATAAGGATGTGGAATTCGCTTCCAAAGCTGATGGTCAGCGAGGAGTGTAGATACATTTTAAAAAATTAGTTGTGTTTCTATGTGTTCACACACAAACACACACATAAGTTGAACTGGGTGGACTGGTGCTTTTTATTGAGCCTGTTTGACTATGTTTTACTATTAACTGTTTTACTATTTGACTATGTATGTAACTCATACACTCATCCTGTGGGACTTTATGAGAAGGTCTCAAATTACCATATCTCCCTTTACTCAAAATTACCTGTTTCCCCTCTTTTTCCTCCTGGTATAAATATTTATTTTGCACACATCCCTCTCCATATATGCTCAACCCCTTCGAAAACAAGTTTTGAGCCAATCCTCATGACTCTGGTTATTCCCATTCATGCACAATGGCACACATTTGGTGGACCTGTCCTATTATGAATAGACTTTGCATACAAGTTTAAAATATCTATAAGATACTTCATACAAACCTTCGTAAGATCCTGCACAAAGAGCTACTTATTGAGTTCATTCCCTCTCTGTTCCATTTGGAATGCGCACTCGTCATTAAAACATTTTTTTCCACTACAAAATTAACGCTAAAACCTGGAATACGCTCACACTAAGCTCTGAAGCAGTACTGGAATAATGACAGATAAAAAATTGATGCCTATCCTAGCTGATACTCATGCAGGATTCTCTTTATATGAAACCTTTAAATATCCTACTGTCAACCACCACGATTTGACAGCAATCTGCTAGCCATTTGATTGCTTTGAGCACCACCCCCCTAACCTAACCCAGCACCCTCCCTGGGACGCCTCCTCACCCCCACCCCTTTTTTCCCTTTCCATTTCTTTACCTTTTTATACCTTTCTAACTGCATTTTACTTTTAGAGACAGTATATCCCCTGGTACGTTTGTCTTGCAAAAATGTGTATTATTCTTCCTTAACACTTATACACAAAGACTTACATGGGTAAGTCTTTCTTTATAGGGAACAACATACTTTGACATCAGCCACACTAATAAGGTTGCTCGCTTGGCAGTCCTCTGGAATAATCGCTCGCTTGGCAGTCCTCTGGAATAATCAAAATGATGCCCTTTTTCTGTAAATTTTTATTTTTTTTAACATAAAGTTTATTAAAGATTTTAAACAAAGTAAAACAAAACTTTACATTGCCCGTTTATACCATCTAATAATCATACATCAAAATTTGTTTCACATATCCGCATATGCACAAAAAAAATAGCAGTATTTACAATAATATGTGGTTATGAGACTAATGTCTTATATCTCTTGCCCTGTTATACAAAAGAAGTATCCAGGATCTACCTGAGGGAGGGGGGGGTGGAAGGGAGAGGTAAAGAGACGGAGTAAACCCACCTCATTTAGGTCACATCTATGCAATAGTTAAGTGCTTTGCCTTTACCCATTCAGTCCATATTTTCCCAAACTTTTTTGGACAGTTCCTGCCCATATATGTCAGTTTGTAGAGTGGGAGTGCTGTGTTTATCAGTGATTGCCATAACTGTTTAGTAGGTGGTGAGGATTGGTTCCACTGTAGTAAAAGAAGTGTAGAAGAGGAACAGCTTTTTACCCCATGTTAAGTCCATGAAGTCACTTATGCCTAGGAGAAGAGGAATCGGGCTATACGGAACTGACAGTTTCCCAATGTTATTAATTTCAGCTAGGATTTCTTTCCAGAATTCCGTCACTGCAGGACAAGACCAGGTTAAATGAAAGAAGTCAGCTTCGTGAGAGTTACATCTAGGGCATGCCGCCGTACGGTCAGAGTAAATTTTTGCCAGGCGAACCGGAGAATAGTAGGCTCGGTGCAGGAACTTCAACTGAATAAATCTGTCTCTGGCCGAGATCACCAGGGGCAGATATTGTTGGACACCTTCCTCCCAATCATCATCTGTCAGCTCTGGGATATCCCTCTGCCATAAAGCAAACAGCCGGGAGACTCCAGAGGTATCTAGCGTAACAAACATATTATATAAGGTAGACATCGTTTTGGTTTGATCAGGGGATCTAAGCATTCTCTCCACCGGTGACATCTCCAGTGAGATTGAGGAGGGGAATTGGGATCGATAGGCATGTCGTAATTGAATAAACCTGAAGAACATGTGGTTCGGGAGGTCGCGGTCGCGCTTTAGTGCATCAAATGCAATCAACTGCCCTTGAGACGTTATGTCTCTCAGTGTTGTAACTCCATATCTGGCCCACACAATAGGATCAGGGATGGAGCGGAAATGTGGTAATCGAGGATTCCCCCACAGTGGGGTCTCAGGGGACCACCTCCCAGATCCACCCACCTGGCTGGCCACCGACTCCCACACCTTCAGGGTCGTAATCATAGGAAGGGTGACCCGAGGGTTAGACCTAGGGCCCCTATGGATCAGGTTTCTAAGCTCCGCATATGAACCCAGCAACGCCGCCTCTAATGAAGAGGCAGGGTTAGCCGGCTCCTCCGACAGCCACCACTTGACTGTCACCAGGACCGCCGCCCAGTAATATTTCAACAGGGACGGCAGTGCCAGGCCACCAAGCGATGTGGGCATCTGCAGCTTTACTTTGGCCACCCTGGGAGCCCTCCCATTCCAGACAAAGGATACCAGAATGCTATCTAACCTCTGGAAAAAGCTGGTTGGTATAGGTACAGGAGTTTGGCGGAAAAGGTAAGTGAACTTAGGAAGGATCGACATTTTAATTAGGTTAACTCTTCCAACCGGTGTCAGGGGGAGTGATCTCCACCTGGCACAGCTCTGGGATATCCGCTGAACCACTGGATTGAGATTCAGAGGGATAAACTGCCTTAAGTCCCAATGGATCTCCACTCCTAGGTACCGAAACTGAGGAACCCTCTGCCGCTGTCCATCCATCTGTTGGCTTCCCGTCCCAGAATGTAGGGGAAATATCACTGACTTCCCCCAATTCACTCGGATTCCTGAGAATCACCCAAAGCTATCTATGAGTGACAGAGCCGACTGCAGTGAGTACCCATCATCCTTCAGATATAGTAGGGTGTCATCTGCGTATAAGGACACTTTTTCTTGCAATGGACCTCTAACAATCCCCTTAATTTGTGTTGAAGCCCGAAGAAGCGCCGCCATAGGTTCAATTGCTAGTGCAAAAAGTCCCGGGGACAGGGGACACCCCTGCCGTGTTCCCCTACCCAAAACAAAGGGTGAGGACAAGACTGTTCCAGTATGCACCCTGGCCCTCGGTGCCCTGTATATCAACCTGACCCAGGAGATGAAGGATGGCCCAAATCCGAATTTACGGAGGACCTCCCAGAGATAGCCCCATTCTACTGAGTCAAAGGCCTTCTCCGCGTCAAGAGAGGCCACCATTTCATCAGCCCCTCCCTCATCTCCAGAGGCCAGGACTGCATATAGCCTTCGCAGATTAATATCGGTTCCCTTGCCAGGCATGAATCCTGACTGATCCTCGTGGATCAGGGTAAGTATAACTTCATTTAGTCGCCTGGCAAGAATTTTGGTAAGCACTTTGGCATCAGAGTTGAGCAGGGAGATGGGCCGGTATGAAGAGCACAGCTGTGGGTCTTTCCCAGGTTTGGGTATTACTACTATGGTGGCCTGGGACATGGATGGTGGGAGGTCCCTGGCCTGCAGGGATTTTGTAAACATGTCCTGCATTTTAATAGTTAGGTCTTCTAGGTACTGTTTGTAGAATTCAGGGGGGATCCCATCCTCCCCTGGAGTCTTTCCTGTCTGCATAGAACTCAGTGCTACCCGCACCTCCGGCATTGTGATCGGGGCGTCTATATTTTCCCTCGCATCGTCAGAGAGAATTGGGAGGGTCACCCCCTCTAGAAAATTGTGCAACTCATCTGGGGAGTAGTTTGCCCTAGTGGAGTATAAAGCCTCGTAAAATTCTTTAAAGCATCGATTGATGTTCACTGGGTCTGTTACCTTAGTCCCATCATCCCTACGCAGGCTTGCAATGGTGGAGATTGGGGACTGCTCCTTGGAATTCCAAGCCAGCAATCTACCTGGCTTGTCACCATGTTCGAAAATCTTTTGTGTTTGAGTAAGCTGACGTTTATGAACCTTGGCCACCCTAAGTAACATTACCTCCCGATATGCTACTTTCATATCCTGAGCCATGACAGGATTAGAAGTCATGGCAAACCTAGACTCTAGTTCCTGCGCTCTGGCCTCCGCCTCCTCCAGTGTAATTTTATCATTGTTCTTTTCCCATGTGATAGATGATAAATAGCACCCTCGTATATAGGCTTTAAACGAATCCCAGACCATCGCCATCCCTGTGGAATCGGCATTGGTCAGCCAAAAACCTCTTATCTCTTTGGCTACCTCTATTTCTATGGTCGGATGTTCAATCCAGAATCTAGAGAGTCGCCAAAGTCTATCCGCTTGGGGAGTATGAGTTTGTATTGTACAAAGTGGGGGGGAATGATC
The DNA here is from genome assembly GCF_042186555.1 of Aquarana catesbeiana. NCBI lineage: Eukaryota > Metazoa > Chordata > Amphibia > Anura > Ranidae > Aquarana > Aquarana catesbeiana. The sequence continues at coordinate 113,348,843 of NC_133326.1, read as the reverse complement.
CGAGATACCCCGTGGGAGTATCTCGATTGCAATAACCCTGGGGAGCATTGCGCTGCTAACATAGATCATGTCAATACGGGACAGGGTGTTGTATGAGGAAGAGTGGCAGGTATAAGCGCGTTCTGATGGATTCTTCCAACGCCATATGTCCACCAGTCCATACACATCAGCCCATTTAGACAGCGTTGAGTCCCTAGCGGGGTCAGGAGATAATTTATCCATACAAGGATTTGGAGGTGTATTGAAATCTCCCGCTATGACCACATTGTCAGTCTGGAATTGGGCAATCAGCATGGTCAGCTTCTGCATTATAGAAATATTAGCTGGGGGTGGCAAATATACTCCCACTACCACCATGTCTACCGTGTCAATGTTAGCATGTATCAACACATACCTCCCCTCCGGGTCCGTGACCACATCCAATAATTCAAAACTAAGAGTTTTGTGTACCAGGACACTAACTCCTCTAGAATAGCTGGAGTAAGTGGCATGGTAGTGACGGCTCACCCAAGGTCTTTTTAATCCCATCACCCTCCCACCCACCAGATGCGTCTCTTGAAGGATGCAGATCTGAGGGGAATATTTTTTGAGGTACTCAAAGACCAGGGAGTGCTTAATTTTGTGGTTTAAGCCCCTAACATTCCAGGACACAATTTTAATAGGGGCCATCATAGAGTATAATGGAGTGGACTATCGAAGGGACCCAGAGGAGAGAATATCCCACACATCTCAGGGTTTAACAAAGATATCAGCGACCACTGAAAGCTATCATAGCAGACGTAGTAAAACAGTATCATAAAGTATAAGGCATAAAGGTAGGCAATTAAAGAAAAAATTATATAAAACTGAAACAAACCAAACTCCCCCCCCCAACCCACCCCACACCTCCAATTGTAACTCATGGGGTGTTTGTATACCCGAACCAAACTTGGTAAACATTTTAGATAGGAGAAATCTCCCTTGGGGGGTGGTGCGTAGTACTAAGCGCACCAAGGACCTAGAGCCCCAGCCGGGGCTAGGGAGCCCCGCCCAGAACCGGTCATAAAGACCACTACCGCCAAGGGAGCCCACACAGCGTTATCCGTCCAGGAGTCGCCGGCGGCAGTTCACCTAGAACTATCTAGGGGCACAAACTTAATAAACCATATATACACATCATTCACAGTTACCTAAGGTCATGCGGAGAGCCGTGCTCCACCCCTCCATCCCTATACCAAAGTCATCTTCTGCTTCTCTTAGACAGTCTAAGGGCACAATCTTATTTATAAATACATCATGCACCCCCATTTCCAGGGGGAGAAAGAGGCATGGAGCACAGCCCAACTCAAGTACCCATATCTTCCCTCCATTTCATCCATATCTGGCAGAGGGTACAGACTAGGAAATGCATAAATCATACCTAACCACCCATCGGGAGAGAAGGGGTTACCGCCCCCAACTCAGCTCAGCCCAAGTATACTAATCCCCTCTCCGCCTCACCCAAAGCAAGCCAAGGGCACTTTCTTAGTTACATCCCTCCCACACGATCAGAACCAGCCACGTGCACATTGATAATCATTTATAACACTCGAGTTCCCCTGTAAGGGGAGAGAGGGCCAGTAGTATTATGCCAGCCAAGGATGGGGGACTGTCTCTCCCGATGCCAGTTCAAGACCTGAGTTCTCCAAGATAGAATAATAAGGCTCTTTTAAGTCCCTTTTATGATTGCCAGGAGAAATATGTCAGTCGGACAGTTCAATCTCGATAGCCTTCGGGGGGGGGGGGGGGACCCGAGCCATCAAATTCCGGTCACATAAGTGCACCCCCCTTAAGAATAAATTTATACCTCACCCCGAAAAGTCGGCTCCAGAGGGAAATATAAAAAAACATTTCAGAGAAAGAATACATACCCGTGAGGAGGAGAGGCGAAGAAGCCTGCAGTTGTATATGCTGTGAGTATCTAGGGGTGGTCTGTTTTTCCATCTTGAGGGGAAAATTATCTGGCCGCCATATGGATATGAGCTCAGGTACCTCCAGACTTAGGGGTATGCACCCCCCCTTCCCTCCCGCCCCCACGGCAAACAATATGCCCTTCAGGGTAGGCCTCAAGGGAAGCCTGTGTGATAAGCAGCCAACAAAATAAATTGTAGAGAACCATGTACTTCACTTGTAACTGCGCATTTCACTGAAAACTTCCAAAGCATTCAAAAGAAAAAAACAAAAGACAAAACGGTAGGCATCCTAACGCTGCCTAGGAAGGGAATCAACCCATCTGGAAGCCTCCTCTGGAGAAACAAAAAACTTGGTGGTCTCGCCATCAATCACTCTGAGGCGCGCTGGAAACATCATGCTATACTTGAGACCTTTGCTCCTTAGTTGGGCCTTGACCTGGTCGAACGATCTGCGTTGTCGTTGTGTTTCGATGGAGAAATCCGGAAATAACATGATCTTCACATTTTCATATCGTAGTTCTCCAATCTTCCTAGCCTCTCTGAGAACCAGATCCCGGTCTCTAAAATTCAAAAGGCGGAAAATAAATGTACGTGGCGGAGCGCCAGGGGGGCCTGGAGCGGACGGCATCCTGTGAGCACGCTCGATTGCAAAGTGGGGGGAGAATGGCGCCTGCGGGAGGAGCGTACGCAGCAGCTGCTCTGCAAAGGTTTCGGGGTCTCTCCCTTCAGCCCCCTCCGGGAGACCAACCATGCGTAAATTGTTCCGCCGGTTCCTTTTTTCCTGATCTTCTGCTCGGGATTCGATCGCCTTCATTTTAACCTGTAACGTGCGGAGAGAGGCGGAATGTTCCCTGATCGTGTCTTCTGTCTCCCCCACTCTCCGCTCCGCTTCATTTAATCGATCGCGATGTTTATCCATGTCGCGCCTAATAAGGCCCATTTCAAGCTGCATCTGCTCGATCTTAGAGGTCAGTGTTGTTTGGCAGCCCGTGATAGCTTGCATGAGCGCCTGGAACTGATCGACTCCCAGCTGGGGCGACTCAGCCTGCTCCGTCTGGGACGCCATGTTGGTGTAGGCCGTCTCGCACGCACCTCTGGTTGTTAGCGGGGTCCTAGGAGCCTGCTGCCTCTTCCTTTGAGAACCGGAGCTTCCCCTTCTCATACCCGCCTGTTTCCTCCACCTCCCGGCAGCGTCAGGGTGAGGATATGTCCCCTATGAACGGATGGGTTGTCGGTATAGGACGGAGCTCCCTTTACACACGTCCTATCTGGTTGACATTTTGACCACGCCCCCCTTTTCCTGTAAATTATCCTAAGTAAACCATTATGGTCTAACCATTTCTGTATCAACAAACTGGTAAACAAGCCCTTGATGTACTACTGCAATCATTTTTAATAAAATATTTTTAAAAATTAAAATAGCCAAACCTTTTTCTTGGTTTTGAATAAAGTTATGGTAACTTAGAACTTCTACCACTTATTTGCTGCCTGTGGGAAGGGTGTTTCTTACTTTGTATCCTAGTGTCAATGGTCACTGAAACAAGAACAAAAGGAAAATTAATCCATATACTGGGGAAACTGGCTAGTTTTAACATGTGAGTCCAAGTTGGAATTTGCATTCGTGTCCCAGTGACCATCATTATAAAAACAAAATGTGAGGCTAAATCTTTCTGCAGGGACCAGTAATAAAAATCAACAGGTTCTATTCTTCCTCAAGACCATGCTGTAAACATCCACACTTGGATCACCCTAGCATGCATGTTTGTCTATGGGTGAAGAAAAATTATAACAGAATTAGAACAGATGTACTCTCCAACTCTAAAACTCTCCAACTCTGGTTAGAAGTGTATACTGTGTTTTGCTGCAGTCTGTTAATGATAATTTCCTTATCTACAAATATTTTTAAAGTAACCATGTTTATAGTGGTTGTAAACCTCAGACATGAAAAAATATAAACAAAGCATATCCCCAATAGTGTGTACTTGTCGCCATTACCAGCACTAAGTGTAATTTCTGTCTGTTGCTTTGTTCCTCTGCTATTAACATGAGTCACTTCTGACAAGTTTTCCTGATACCAAAAGAAAAAAAGGTGACAGGAGAGGGACCTCCACCTGATTGACAGCCTTAGCTCTATTCCTGTGTGAAGGGGGCTCCAATCAGCTCTCAGAGCTCTCCTCACTGAGCTCTGCAGAGTATAATTTCAGCTCTCTGCCCCCTATTTTCTGAGAGCTCAGACAGAAATAAATTCTGTAATTTGAATGGATGTAGAGAAGAGAAGACTGCAGATAAACAGCTACAACAAATGTGGAAGGATTTGTTTAGTCTCTGAGTATATACATACCACTTTACCATATATATATATATATATATATATATATATATATATATATATATATATATATATATATATATACACACACACACATACACACACGCACACACACACACACGCACACACACACACGCACACACACACTATATTGCCAAAAGTATTAGGACACCTGCCTTTGCATGCACATGAACTTTAATGGCATCCTGGTCTTAGCCGAAAGGGTTCAATACTAAATTGGCCCACCCTTTGCAGCTATAACAGCTTCAATTCTTCTGGGAAGGCTGTCCACAAGGTTTAGGGGTGTGTCTATGGGAATGTTTGACCATTCTTCCAAAAGCGCATTTGTGAGGTCAGGCACTGATGTGGATGAGAAGACCTGGCTCACAGTCTCTATTCTTCCCAAAAGTGTTCTATTGGGTTGAGGTCAGGACTCTGTGCAGGCCAGTCAGGTTCCCCACCCCAAACTTGCTCATCCATGTCTTTATGGACCTTCCTTTTTGCACTGGTGCGCAATCATGTTGGAACAGAAAGGGCCAACCCCAAACTGTTCCTACAAAGTTGGGAGCATAAAATTGTCCAAAATGTCTTGGTATGCTGACGCCTTAAGTGTTCTCCTCACTGAAACTAAGAGGCCAAGCCCAACCCCTGAAAAACAAGCCCACACCATAATTCCCCCACCCCCCACCAAATGATTTGTACCAGTGCACAAAGCAAGGTCCATAAAGACACGGATGAGCGAGTTTGGGATGGGGGAACTTGACTGGCCTGTACCTCACAAATGCGCTTCTGGAAGAATGGTCAAACATTCCCATAGACACACTCCTAAACTTAGTGGACAGCTTTCCCAGAAGAGTTGAAGCTGTTATAGCTGCAAAGGGTGGGCCAATTTAATATTGAACCCCTACGGACTAAGACTGGGATGCCATTAAAGTTCATGTGCGTGTCTGTTGCTGAGGGGGATTCTTTTTTGTCCAGGGAACCAATGCTCACTGTGTTTGGGTTAGTAGAGCAAGGCGGGGGGGTGGGAAGGGGGGGACTGTTCATCACGCCGGTCTCATCTCAAGCCAGGGGTGCTGAGACTGACTGGACTCTCAGGTTTTTGGTTGTTCTATATGCTCCTATGGAACCTTTTCTCTGCTACTATTGCATCCCTACTATAGGCGATACTGTAAACTATGTTATATGTGGTAAGCTGTAAAGCTTGATGACTCTCCTCATACTACTATACTAAATAAGACTCTCTATGGCTGATGTGTATAAACTAATCTCCTGGAATGTCAGGGGTCTGAACTCACCTCACAAGTGGTCCCTAGTGTTTTCTTATTTAAAAAAAAACATAAGCCTCATATCATTTGCCTTCAAGAGACCCACCTTACTGATATTTCGTTACAGACTCTTAAACGTCCCTGGATAGCCACCCAATACCATGCCACCTACACTAACTATTCCCGGGGGGTTTGAATCTTGCTGGTGAAGTCCCTCCCAGCAGAAATTCTGCCAGTAAAAACGGACCCTGCAGGACGTTTTACTATAATTACCCTTCGTATAGTCTCCATAGTTTTTACACTGGTGAACGTATACGTTCCTCCCCCATTCTCTCCAGATATTCTTTCCCACCTGTCCCTCTCACTATTGTCCAGACCCCCTATTGTTTATAGGTGAATTTAACGCTGTACTTGACCCTACTGTGGACCGCTTGCTGGGAGGGGGCAGACCCTACCCCTCATTTCTTGATTGGACTCAGGTATATGACCTCACTGAGCTGTGGCGATTGAAGCATCCATACTATGTCTTGTATAGACCTGGCATTTGCCCCGGCAGAGGTGCTCCCTCTTGTTCAATCAGTTTTGTATTTACCTCGAGGAATCTCTGATCGTGCCCCTATGTCTGTCGATCTCCTCTTCCTGCCGAGAGCAGGCCCTCGGGTTTGGAGATTCAACTCTCACTGGCTGGAGGATGAGATTGTACAGAGTGAATGCCAGAAGGTCATCACCGACTACTGGCGGGCGAACCACAACCTGGGAAGCCTCCAAGGCCGTGTTAAGGGGAACCTTCATGTCTATCACTGGTATCCTACGCAAAAATGCCCAACAACGTACTGAGGAACTAGAAAATGCATTATTAGTGGCAGAGGCGGCCTACGCCCAAAACCCTGGTTTGGCTACGTTAACCCTGTGGCTGCAAAGCCGCAGGAAGTATGAACTCCACCTGCTAGACCTCACTAAAAAGTGTATGCTCTATGTCATCCCTATAATAAGGCTTACCTGTAGGTGCTGGAAATATCTTCTAAACCTGCACGGAAGTGACGTCTCGTGACTCCGGCTAGTCACAGAGCTGGAGTCCACAGCCCCGGAAGGAAGAGGGGTAAAGATGGATGTGGCCAACAGTGGGGACATCCCCGGCTTCATTTGCAGTAAGGTGCAACATGCGATGCATACTAGCCCATTATGCTTTTACTTTGCAGGGGAAACCCATTAGGGTTTACTTCCTCTTTAACAGTAGCTATAGTTTTCCATTGATGTCATTCTTTACTTTTTTCATGTGAATTAATATTTGATCTATCCATGAGTTCTTATATTTTTTATATGCCTGTATACAGCGGCGCTTTGTTTACTGGCTTATCAAGAGGAGTGCAGAAAAAGGAATGCCTCCATTCATCCGGATTCATGAAGGAGCAACATATCTGTTTTCCATCTAATCCTTCAGTCGTTCAGTGCATGCACAGTACAGGGGCTGCTCCTGGCAGATGGGAGGATTATGTTTAGGAACAATTATGGCTTGTGACAATAAAATGGAAATGTAGAGGATTAAGCAAAATTAACACATGCTGTGCTGCTAGTACAGACTACAAAAGGCCCCTCCGTAAAGTTTGCCCCTCCCATTGATATGCTCAGATTCTGCTTCTTCCAATATGCTTATGAGAAAGTTTGTAAATTTTAGGAACTTTTGTATTCTTGCATGTACAGTACGTAAAGGAAACCTGTGCTGAGGAATATGTAGGGTGCCAGTGCTGGCCTGTCATGCTGATCCAGGAACATTTAATACCATTGCCTTGAACAAGCATGCAATTCAGGAGTTCTGACTTTACGAGTTACATGCTGGTGGCAGGTTAGTAAATAAGGCTGGCCATACATTATACAATTTTCTTGTACATTTTCACTTTAGATTCACTAGGTGTGCTCCTGTGATGGAGTTGGAGGCATTACTGTATGATATTTGTGAGCCAGGGGGTGGAGTGATAGGGAAATTGCATATTTCATATTCCTTATTAAGATTGGCCTCACAAATATCTAAGAAAGCCTCTCATTTCCTGGTTATTCTGGTTACCTTGAATGACTCATCCTATTGGAATCTGAACTGCTTATATGGACAAGCCAGCCCCCTCTACTTCAGGAATTTGCCATTTTCCTTAGAAGGTCATTTTGCTCTGAAGGTGGGCTTGACCATTTCCTGCATACAAGAAATATATCCCCAGCTAGAACTTGTAGGGTCATGCCGCGTACACACGAGCGGACTTTACGGCAGACTTTGCCCGGCGGACTTTTCGACGGACTTTCTGAATGAACGGACTTGCCTACACACAATCAACCAAAGTCCGTCGAATTCGTACGTGATGACGTACGACCGGACTAAAACAAGGAAGTTCATAGCCAGTAGCCAATAGCTGCCCTAGCGTGGCTTTTTGTCCGTCGAACTAGCATACAGACGAGCGGACTTTTCGACCGGACTCGAGTCATCGGATAGATTTGAAAAATGTTTCAAATCTAAGTCCGTCCAACTTTTGAGAAAACAAAGTCAGCTGGAGCCCACACACGATCGAATTGTCCGACGAAATCCCGTCCGCCGGGCAAAGTCTGCCGTAAAGTCCGCTCGTGTGTACGCGGCATTAGTCTCACCCAGAACGGCCATGAGGCGAATGTCTGGTCCTAATTACCTGTGTCATGTTGCGGAACAGCAAACGGACTCCATGGTGGGAAACAGCAACTTTGGTTAAGTATTCTTGTTATATTTTCTTTATCTGTATCTTTTATTAGTTTTAATAACTGTTATACTTTTAAGTATTTGTTGATCTCTCTTTGCACATATCGAACACAGCTCCAAAAAAGTGACAAAACATCTTGAAGTGTAACTAAAGCCAAAACGTGTTTTTTTCATTTTGGAGTAAGGAAGGGTTTTAACCTCTGACAGTTTTTTTTAATGCCATCTGTGTCTCATTGGGGAGATTTACCTTCACTTTCTGTACCATAGTCAAAACAGGAAGTGAGAGGAAACCCTTCAAACAAAAGTAATCCTCTGCCCCACCATCCTCCCCCCAGGTTACCAAAACTAGTGTCCCCATTGGAATATTTCCCCTCTATCTTTTTTTCTAGGGACAACCCAAAATGTAGGATTTTCTTTAACTTTCCCTTTCTGTGATAATGATAAACAGGACACATGGGGGAGATGTACTAAAACTGGTGCACTCAGCATCTGTGCATGGTAGCCAATTAGCTTCTAACTTCAGCTTGTTCATTTAACCACTTCCCGCCCGGCCTATAACAGATTGACAGCCGGGAAGTGGTTCTGTTATCCTGACTTTGCATCATATGACGTCCAGCAGGATAACACGCTGGCGCGCCGATCGTGAGTACGGCGTGTCAATCTGACACGCTGCATCACCGATCGTGATGAGAAGCTTCAGACAGAGGCTTCTTACCACGTGATCAGCTGTGACCAATCACAGCTGATCATCGTGAGAACCAGGAAGTGCCAGTAAACGCTATTCCGCGGTTTGCGCTGACAGGGAGAGTGCCATCTATTAGTGTCCATCAAAGCCACCTGTCAGTGCCAATCAGTGCCACCTATCAGTGCCAATCAGTGCTGCCGGTCAGTGCCCATCAATGCTGCCTGTCAATGCCCATCAGTGCCGCCTGTCAGTGCCCATCAGTGACGCCTGTCAGTGCCCATCAGTGCTGCATATCTGTGCCACCTATCGGTGCCCATAAGTGCTGCATATCAGTGCCGCCTATCAGTGCCCATCAATTCTACATATCAGTGCCACCTTATCATTGCCCATCAGTGCCGACTCATCAGTGCCCGTCAGTGAATGGGAAAAATAAATTTTACGACAGAAACGAAGAAAAAAATTTTTTTTCAAAAATTTCGGTCTTTTTTAGTTTGTTTATCAAAAAATAAAAACCGCAGAAGTGATCAAATACCCTGTTTCCTCGAAAATAAGACCTAGCGTGGTTGTCGGTGATGGCTGCAATATAAGCCCTACCCCTCAAATAAGCCCTACCCTGTTTCCCCAAAATAAGCCCTACCCTGAAAAAAAGACCTACAAGGACTTTAACTAGGGCTTATTTGGGGAGTAGGGCTTCTATTGCAGCCATCACCAACAATCACGCTAGGTCTTATTTTCAGGGAAACAGGGTACCACCAAAAGAAAGCTCTAATGGTGGGAAGAATATGATAAAAATTTAGCTTGGGTACAGTGTTGTATGACAGCGCAATTGTCATTCAAAGTGCAACAGCACTTAAAGCTCAAAATTGTCCTGGGCAGGAAGGGGCGAAAGTGCCTGGTATTGAAGTGGTTGAGCTTTGGCAATAAAACCTGGAAGCTGATTGACTACCATGCACAGCTGCACCAAATTCACCAGTTTTAGTAAATCTCATAGGTGTTCTAATCCATCTTCACTCTGTTCTAAACTAAAGAAAAAAAAGTTTTGCCTTTTAGGCTGGATTCACACCTATGCATTTTTAGTGCTTTTTGCATTTTGCAGATTTACACTACAGGACATGTTCCATAGGAAACCATGTTAAATGGACTGTAGTGCAAATCTGCAAAATGCAAAAAGCACTAAAACTGCATAAGTGTGAATCCAGCCTTAGTTACACTTTAAGGCCTGGTTCACACCTATGCAGGTTGCATATTCCAGGTGCATTTTGCGTTTTTCAGTACATGTTTTTGAATCATTGAAGTCTATGGAACCTAAAATCCAGAAAAAAGTCCCTGGCCCTTTCCATAAAATGTACAGTTGTGAACATGACCCATAGGAAACCATGTTAAATGGACTGTAGTGTCTTTCTCCAAACCCCGAAAATGCACTAAAAAATGCATAGGTGTGAACCAGGCCTAAATAAGCTTTTATCACTATAAATTAGAAGAACAGTTTAGAATTTATTCTTAAAAGGGGTTTCATTTTACTTAAACAAACATTTTCTAAGGCTCCATTCACACTAATGCATTTTTTGATGCATTTTGCATTTTGCAGAAATGCATGGGAATTTTTTAACATGGGTTCCTATGGAACATGTTCACATCAATGCATTTTTGTGCCTCTGCGTTTTTGGAAAGGGTCAGGGACTTTTTTTCATGCAAAATGCAGAGTTTTGCATGTAATAGAATTCAATGGACCAGCATCAAAAACGCAAGTACAGTGTTTTTACATCGTTTTCACAGCGTTTTTGGCGCGTTTTGCATTTTTTTTTTTTACACTGTATACAGTATAAAAAAAACTGTAAAAAAAACGCTGTTCAAAAATGCGGCGAGCACCGCAAAAAAAACTGCAGAAAGGCTCAAAAGCAACACGCATAGGTGTGAATCGAGCCTAAGAACAGATTGTACTCCCTGTTGACCATTACCTACACCTATCACTCCATCTTGTGCTTGCCACTTGCATCAGGAAATGATACCAAACTAAAAGCAATTTCTTGAGTGTGACACACTAAACCTATGGAAGAGGAAGCCATTCCTGTGTACCCCTGTGCCACAACATATCCTACATAAGCAATATATATATCCACTCCTGCTTCAGTATATGATAAAAATGTTATAATCCCTGCAAGAAGAAAAAATGATGGACTAAGACGGTTGAGTGGAAACCTTTATGCCATATAAATGGAGAGGGGCTTGTATGAGCACCTCTTCCTGGTATACATAAGGGCTCCTTTTGAGGATACCTGGTATCTGCATGTTTCATATATGTATAGGATCATTCTGCATTCACATGGTTTTAAACTGTAACAAGCACCTTGCAAACAAATATTTGCTCAGTGGACCATAAATTACCAAAGCAACAGTATTCCCTGCATGATGTTCTAGCAGTTTCTGGACTTTTCCCATTGCTGGCTTCCCTTTTCACTGCCTTTACAATAGTCTTGTTACATGCTACGTGCCCAGACCTTGGCTGTCTTTCCCAACCACACACTAACAATTGTATCTTTTTAAAGCTATGACCTGTGACCTCCCTCTGATTTTGCATTGCAAATCTGTATTTGGATTCTGTTCCATTACTTGTATTAGTGTAAAGGAAACAGTTCAATAGAACAAAATGTCAGACAAACATGGAAGTCAAGATTTCTAGAACTTTGACATTCTATTCTTTTACCTGACAAAATAGATTTAAAGTAGAACTATAGGCAAAACTTTTTTCTTTTCATTTTAGAAAGAGCAAGTGAGGGTTATAACCCCTGTCAGATTTTTTTTTTGCACCATATGTGTCAAACTCCCAAGGATTTCACTTCACTTCTTGTCCCGTAGCCAATCAGGACATGAGGGGAAATCCCTGAAAATTAAGGGAATTCCTTGGGGACCCCCAGGTCACCAGAACTAGTGCCCCCATTGGAAGATTTCCCCTCTATTACCTTTCTGGGGACCAGGGGCGGATCCAGAGTCTAGTCTCGGGAGGGGCACTGCCAGAAAATCTGTTTTTTTCTGGGCAATCTATCGGGTAAACGGCTGGTGTTGGCGCTTCAATCATCCCGGCACCATGGTTGTTACAGTGTCAGGATGATTGAAGCGCATTATTTCTATAATTACATTGTATTAGAAAATGAAATAGTTCAACTCACCATAATGCAGAATCAGTGGGATCCCTGAGTGTGTCACTTCCCACGTCACCTGCCACCAGATGCAGATTGTCACTTGCCACGTCACCTGCCACACCTTGCGGATTGCCACTTGCCTGCTAAGGTGGTGTTTTGGTTGTCTCTTGCTGTGTCCCAGACTCCCAGAGTCAGGCAGCAGAGAGATAGTGTAATCTCTCTACTGCCTGCCCAGTCACTGGAGCCAACACTAACTCAGGGGCGGCGGAGGCCTGTAGTGTGGAGAAGATGGAGGGAGGAGGTGCCAGTGGGTGGGGCCAACACAGTCAGGGGCAGAGAAGGAAGAATGCTGGTGCTCTGCTGGACATGTTAGTGCAGTTAGGTAAGGCTGGAACAGAACTGATTTTACCACACACAGTCTCAAAGTCTCTACTCTAACGTTTAAGTTGACTAAACTGCAGCCGTCCCCCCTATTTGAGGCAGTCCAGCTCCTGTCACCTCACCGTCACGTCGGCTCTGAGACTCGAGTCCGAAGTGACTCGTTGCTAGACGCCAGGCGGCCCAGGCGCCCCTCCTAGTATCCTGGTCAGTCAGTGCAGCCGTAACTACATTAGACAAGTCTCTCTCTCGGCGCCGCTGATCGGCTGATGTGAGAGAGAGACTCGGGCAGAAGCAGCGGCAGCAAGTGAGTGTGACAATGACATGTGAGATTGTCAGTGCGATTATTTTTTTTTTTGGGGGGGGGCAATTGCCCTGTTGCCCCCCCCTGGATCCGCCCCTGCTGGGGACAACCCACAATTTAGGGGTTTCTTTTACTTTCAGTGATAATGGTAAACAGGACAAATAGAGAATCTCCCTAAGGCCCCTTTCACACGGGACGGATCCGTGTTGATCCGCCCCATGTCTATCCGCTGCTCAGCGGGGATCGCTCCGCTTTCCCCAGCTGAGCCGGCAGATGACAGGGCGGGACCCGCACACCGCCCTGTCAGATCTCCGCTCTCCCCTATGGGGGATCGGAGGAACACGGACCGTCTGTCCGTGTTCCTCCGATCCGCTCTGCAGACGGATAGAAAAATAGGATTTTCTTCCGTCCGCTGAATTGGACGAGAGCGGAGGCGGACGACATCGGGTGTCAGCGGATGTACATCTGCTGACACCCGCTATCCCATAGGGATGCATGTATGTCCGTATTTCATCCGAAAACGGATGGGTGAAATACGGACATACTGTCCGCATGTGTGAAAGGGGCCTAACAGGGGCATAGACTGCAATAAATACTGACAAGTATTCTAATCCCTCTGCACAGGTTTTGCCTTTAGTTATACATTAAAATCAAACGGCTTACATGAAATTATGTGGCCAAATAGTGTTCATTAATCATTATATTACTGCTAACAGTCAGAAGGCTACAGTCACGAATATATCTGTGAATCCATTGTTGATATTAGTCAATGCATTATGCTATTTACTCAGCTATCAAAAGCATCCAGAAAGTATTCACAGTGCTTCACTTTTTCCACATTTTGTTATGTTACAGCCTTATTCCAAAATGGATTAAATTCATTATTTTCCTCAAAATTCTACAAATACCCCATAATAACAACATGAAAGAAGTTTGTTTAAATTTTTAGCAAATTTATTAAAAATAAAAAAATGAAAAAAATTACATGTACATAAGTATTCACAGCCTTTGCCATGACACTCAATATTGACCTTATGTGCATCCTGTTTCCACTGATCATCTTTGAGATGTTTCTACAACTTGATTGGAGTCCACCTGTGGTAAATTCAGTTGATTGGACATGATTTGGAAAGGCACACACCTGTCTATATAAGGCCCCACAGTTAACACTGCATGTTAGAGCACAAACCAAGCCATGAAGTCCAAGGAACTGTCTGTAGACCTTTGAGACAGGATTGTATCAAGGCACAAATCTGGGGAAGGGTACAGAAACATTTTTGCAGCATTGAAGGTCCCAATGAGCACAGTTGCCTCCATCACTCATAAACGGAAGAAGTTTGGAACCACCCGGACTCTTCCAAGAGCGGGTTGCCCGGCCAAACTGAGCGATCGGGGGAGAAGGGCTTTAGTCGGGAAGGTGACCAAGAACCCGATAGTCACTCTGACAGAGCTTCAGCATTTCTCTGTGGAGAGAAGAGAACCTTCTAGAAGAACAACCATCTCTGCAGCACTCCACCAATCAGGCCTGTATGGTAGACTGGCCAGAAGAAAGCCACTCCTCAGTAAAAGGCACACGACAGCCCACCTGGGAGTTTGCCAAAAGGCATCTGAAGGACTCTCAGACCATGAGAAACAAAATTCTCTGGTCTGTTGAAAAAAGATTGAACACTTTGGCCTGAATGGCAAGCGTCATGTCCAGAGGAAACCAGGCACCACTGATCACCTGTCCAATACCATCTCTACAGTGAAGCATGGTGGTGGCAGCATCATGCCGTGGGGATGTTTTTCAGTGGCAGGAACTAGGAGACTAGTTAGGATCGAGGAAAATATGAATGCAGCAATATACAGAGACATCCTTGATGAAAAACTGCTCCAGAGCGCTCTGGACCTCAGACTGGGGCAAAGGTTCATCTTCCAACAGGGCAACGACCCTAAGCACACAGCCAAGATAACAAAGCAGTGGCTACGGGACAACTCTGTGAATGTCCTTGAGTTGCTCAGCCTGAACCCGATTGAACATCTCTGGAAAGATCTGAAAATGGCTGTGCACTGATGCTCCCTATTCAACCTGATGGAGCTTGAGAGGTCCTGCAAAGAAGAATGGCAGAAACTGCCCAAAAATAGGTGTGCCAAGCTTGTAGCATCATACTCAAAAAGACTTGAGCAAAGGCTATAAATACTTATATACATGGGATTTTTTTCATTTTTACTTTTAATAAATTTGCAAAGATTTCAAACAAACCTCTTTCACATTGTCAATATGAGGTATTGTTTGTAGAATTTTGAGGAAAATAATGAATTTTATATATTTTGGAATAAGACTGTAACATAACAAAATGTGGAAAAAGTGAAGCGATGTGAATACTTTCCGGATGCACTGTAGATGCTAAAACGTATACACTATAAAGTGTATCGAAAGCCATTTTTTTTTGTATTGTAATTCAGTTATTTTTTTCCTCTGTCAGTGTCCATGGGTGGGTCCTCCTCTCTATTTGTCCTGATGACCCTTGTCACCAGGACTGAGAATAACAAGTTTGCATTGGAATAGGAATAGAGGGGAAATCTTCCAAAGGGAACACTTGTTTCACTGGCAGCTGTCTATAAGGACTTCCTTCAGTTTCCAGAGATCTCCTCTCACTTTATATTGTGTCTTCAGACTGGAAGTGATGGAAAATTGCCCCAGAGGGACTCAGAAAGGACAAAAACATATGACGGAGATTTTATCTATTCCCTACTCTAGTCAACAAACATAGTTTTAAATATTCTTTATTGATCTGGATTTTTCTTTGTTGAAAATAAAGAAAAATCTAGAAATGAAGCGAAGAGTGGTGAATGTATCAATTAGCTATCCTCCAAAAACACCTGGTCTTATAATTTAGCATTTTGGCTTTAATTCATTTGTCACTCAGATCTTTCCAGAAGCATTTGTCTTGGTGACCTTCAGTTAAAAAAAAATAGATCTTGTCTTCTCTACCTGCAACTTCTGTATCTAAAGTTGACCAAGAAACATGCAGGGAACTGTTCACTGACCTCTCATGTCCTCATTACATTTTGACACCTTATCCCAGAATGATGCAGGATTGCCATAGTGGTTTAATGCAAGTGGAGTCTGCGAATCTGTGGGGCCAGATTGGTGTCAGGATTTAAAATGACTGGAGTACCAGTGTTGGGCGAACAACTGCTCCCTCACTATTGTTCTCTAAAATCCTTTCTGCAAAGAGTCACTTTTATCATCCTGGAAGTAGTTATTTGCAAAGCAGGATGTGTAACTAACAGCCATCTTCAGTAGGGAGATTGTCTATATACAGGGGATACAAACACACGTTTTCAAGTGATCTTAAATAGGAACTGCAGTCTGCTCACATAATTTGTAATAAAAAAATCTTTGCCATTCTGAAGCTTCCCTCAAATCCCTTTGAATATTATTCTATATATACTGTGATTCTGTACTTGCCAAATATGCTGCAGAAATCTCCCTCCACGGTGTCTGGCTGCAGCCAATTTAACTGTGGGCAGCTGAAGCTGCTGCCTGTTCACTTCCTGGATTTACACAGACACACCCCCAGCTCTGCAGCTTTCATTGGCCCTCTTATGACTCATCCCCCCTCCCTTCCGGGCAAACTCTCCCATGAGTGAGAGGGAGAGCTGTGCATGTCCAAAGCCTAGGCTTTTTACCAGACAAGAAACAGGAAGTGGGCTGTATAAGGTATTTACTGGCAGAAAAAAAATGTTTTACTATCCAAAGTTAAAACAACAAGGGCAGAGGATTTAATAGATGGAAAGATGAAAAAAATGACTGAAGTTCCGCTTTTCCAGTTCTTCCCCCCCCTCCAGTGTCACATTTGGCACCTTTCAGGGGGGAGCAGATACCGGTCTAATACAGGTATTTTGCTCCCACTTCCGAGCATTCATACCAGAGCCACCCGCGGGTATCTACGCCACTTCCCGTCTCACCCCGATGTCTTCTGGGATACACATGGGTCCCAGAACACAGCAGGGACCAGTGGGACAGCGCAGCATGAGTCACGCATGCGCAGTAGGGAACCAGGAAGTGAAGCTGCAAGGCTTCACTTCCTGATTCCCGTACTGAGGATGGGGGCGGCAGCAGCCGAGTGCCGAGGGATAGATCGGCTTCGGGTGCTGACATCGCGGGGGCCCTGGACAGGTAAGTGTCCTTATTTTAAAAGTCAGCAGCTGGAGTATTTGTAGAATCAGCATTAGAGAATTGGATGGTGCAGTCACAGTCACTCAAGTAGAAAATTGGAGGAGTTTAGTAGATGTATGCATGTATTTATTGCCCTACATTTTATGATATATTACTAGATAGTGGTGGTGCTCCTTACAGGATGACACCCTCTAATTCAGGCTGTTACTGAATTTATGTAATGGAAAGTATGTCAGTGATATCTATGAAATTTACTCAATCACCAAATGTAACACTATAGAGGTGTGAACTATAATGTGGCAAAAAATGTGTAGTCAAGTGTTTATTATTTCACTTTGTGTAGCTTCTTCTCAGATTCATATTATATTGGATATTTTAATAACACAGTTTTTTTTAGCAAAATGTACGTGCCTTGCAATGTAGAATTTTGATACTTTTATCATTGCATTACAACTTAATACTTATTAGTTTATAATCTTAGCTAGTGTCGGTTGAAACAAAGCCAGGTCTGCAAATCATCATTATCATGTCAACCCTGCTGGGGAATTGGTCATACTTGTTCCAATCTGAACACCCCCAGGACTGAAAGAAGCCTGACTAATTATGATCTGTTTTGTATGAGCTGGCATGACAGTAAATTCAGCTTTATGAATTATAACTGAGGGACACATGTGCTAGCACATGTCCTGCTTTGTTTGCAAGTAGGTCTCAATGCAGCGGCACAACATAATCAGTGATGCAAGTAAGATGGTGCAGGCAGGAAGCAACACATGATCTGGATGCTGGCTTGGAATGAACTCTTGGTGTTTAACTCTGATTCTATAATGTGTGCTGGGTTCTCTGCTGCTTTCTCAGTAGTTTCAATGGCATAAAATGTTTATTCAGTCCATGGTACATTCTTATTATTTAGTGCTTCCAGTTGTGTATAGGGCAGCCACTATTACAACAATGTTTTAAAACACATATTCAGATCTGATAAATAATAATCTAAACAATATATAAAAAAAAGTACAATAACCACACAGCATATACTCACTTACAAAATGAAATGCAAGAGGTGTTTTTTTCAATGGGCTTTATTAAAGCAGTATTAAAAAAAATAACATATTGCAGGTTACAGTTCTTAAATGTGGTGGGTGCATTAGTTTTGTTTTTAGGCTTTTTTCTCTTTATTTTCACCTGGTAATCTGGCCAGTAACACACTTCCTCTGTTAGGGTGTCTCCACTCTGGGTTGAGGAGCAACAGAGACACCTTTGGGCAGCAACATTGTCTAGGGCAGTGTTTCTCAACTCCAGTCCTCAAGGCGCCCCAACAGGTCATGTTTTCAGGATTTCCATTATTTTGCACAGGTGATTTGATCAGTTTCACTGCCTTAGTGATGTTTCAGCTGAGGGAAATCCTGAAAACGTGACCTGTTGGGGCGCCTTGAGGACTGGAGTTGAGAAACACTGGTCTAGGGCAGTGGTTCTGAACTCCTGTCCTCAGGACCCACTAACAGGCCAGACTTTAGGTATTACCTTGGGGAGATGCAGACTAGAATACTGCAATCACTGAGCAACAAATGATATCACCTGTAAAGTATTTCAATACAGTGCCAATATATAAGCAATAAAAAGGGGTACCTACGTCCTATTGAAATGAAAAGGTTTGTATTTGAGGCTAATGGACTTTAATGGTACCATAAAAATTAAGATACACAGTTATATAAAACAAATAAAGTTTTGAATTAACATCAACATATTTAAAACATACAGATTTAAGAAAGCAGCTCTGTCTATCTAAACATAGAAGGTGCAACTGAAAGAGGTGGTAATACCAGTTCACCAAGTCTCAATTATGCTGGCATGCTCGACATGTTTCGTGGAAATTCACTGCTTCTTCAGGAGCTTTCGTTTGCATAATAATGTATTAAAGGAACAGAGACAGTGTATAATGCTATAGATTAGAAAGAGAAAAATACATTAATTATGATAAACAGGATATAGCATCACAAAAGATGACAACATGATAACAAAGTAATGGTGAGCATAGTGTCCCTCCCCCAAGGTAATCATGGCCCTTGCCCAGAGCAGCGACATAGGTCGCGGTCCAAAAGATTAGGCCCCGCAGATGAAAGAGGGAAGCGGCAGAGAGATCTGTCCAAAGAGTATAGTAAACATGATTTTAGATGCTAAAGTGCTTTCCAAATGTATCTCCTATTGCTATCTCAATGTACATCATAACGAATAAACATACCAGAATATATAACTTGAATAGGCGTACGAAGGTTATTTCAGCCTTACAGCCGTCACAGACTGTGTATCATAAGGAGCAAGCGTACCGAGATATATAGCTTACATAGGTATACAGAGATCACTTCAGAATCACAGCCATCACCAACTATATGGAAAGAAGAGGAATATATGTACCCCAGTCTACACAACACATAGAGTAATGGTACTCCTTTTAGAAAGATATATGTGAAGCAGTGTGGAGGGAATAAAGTGTCCTCTTTACCTTAAAGTTCTTTTGGGTCCCAGATGTCAGTATGCTCACCTTACTTTGTTATCATGTTGTTATCTTTTGTGATGCTATATCCTGTTTATCATAATTAATGTATTTTTCTCTTTCTAATCTATAGCATTATACACTGTCTCTGTTCCTTTAATACATTATTATGCAAACGAAAGCTCCTGAAGAAGCGATGAATTTCTGCGAAACATGTTGAGCGTGCCAGCATAATTGAGACTTGGTGAACTGGTATTACCACCTCTTTCAGTTGCACCTTTTATGTTTAGGTAGACAGAGTCGCTTTCTTAAATCTGTATGTTTTAAATATGATGATGTTAATTCAATAAAACTTGTTTTACATAACTGTGTATCTTAATTGTTACAGTACCATTAAAGTCCATTAGCCTTGTGATGTATTTCAGTTATCTTGCAAACCTGGCCTGTTAGTGGATCCTGAGGACAGGAGTTGAGAACCATTAGTCTACCACTGGTCTAGGGAGAGGGTAGAGTTAGGGCTAGTTTACACTTGCTTCAAAACATGGCTTCAGACACGCTTTGTTAAAGCTCTCTGAACGCCAGTCAAAGCCTCTGTCACTAAATAAAATGGTTCGCTTACGGTCCTGTTTACACCTGATTTTGCTTAGGGCTTTGATGAGGCTTCGATAGGGCTTCCATGAGGCTTTGATGAGGCTTCGGTGGGGCTGTGGTGGAGCTTTAATGGGGCTTCCATGAGGCTTCATGGAGATTCCATGAGGCTTCAATGGGGCTTCAAGGGATCTTTACCATAGACTTCTATGGAGGCTTTGAAGACGCTTTGAAGCACCACTAAAGCTACATGGGGTATAATTTTTGAAGCAAAGCCAAAACAAAGCAAAGCAAAAGCAGGTGCAAAAAGGACTGTAACCTAACCATTTTGTTTAGTGACAGAGAGCTTTAACAAAGCCTGTCCGAAGCCATGTTTTGAAGCAAGTATAAACTAGCCGTTAAAGTATGTTGAAGCCGAAGCAAGTGTAAATGAGCCCTTAGATGTACTAGCAGATTTAGATGCACTGGACTAAAAAAAAAATAAAGCTGAACTCCAGTTAACACATTTTAAGCAGTTACAGCAACATTTTCTTTTCATTCTGAAATAAATGTTTTACATAAATGAATAAAACCTGACCATTGCTACTACTACCTCTGTCAGTGTTTTTTTTTTTGTCAGAAAACCTTATTAGGTTCGTACAAACATACAGTTTCCAGAACTAAACAGATATCCAAATACCCCCATTGCATATGATTGCAACAGTACACTCTATCGATATTCCATTCCAGTCCAAGATGAATAAAGTTGATACCTGCCATTTCAAGTCCCACTCCTCCCCCAACAGCAAAAATTAGCATGCAAAATTCCATTGACTTGGATTACACAAGCATTTCAACAAATAGCATACAGAGACCAGCAACATTTTACCCCAGCAATCTATCCATGACCAGTTCCGCAGGGGCCAGTCCAGGAATACCTCTGTCAGTGTTAGTAAACTGCCAGAAAATGTTTTTAAAAATTGGGCCAACACTGTGGGTTTAGATCATAATGTACTAGTATGCACAGCATACTAGCACATTATGACAGACTTATCTGGACAGGGAGCCCTCGAGCGCTGTCCCAGCTCCCCGGCGCTTCCATCTTCACTAGGTCTTCCTTCCGGGTTAGTAGATTCTGGCTCTACGAAT
Organism: Aquarana catesbeiana; assembly: GCF_042186555.1. Classification (NCBI taxonomy): domain Eukaryota; kingdom Metazoa; phylum Chordata; class Amphibia; order Anura; family Ranidae; genus Aquarana; species Aquarana catesbeiana. The sequence goes on along the minus strand of NC_133326.1, from coordinate 113,327,723 downwards.
GGCCAGGGCCACGATAAGGTCACTCTCTCGCATGGACTCTGGCATAAAGCTCTGAAGGTACGGTATGGGTATGCCAGCCCTTCAGAGCGCATGCGCCAGTGAAGTCACCCGCTGCATGCAGTGTGAATATCTCCTAAACAGTGCATATTTAGGAGATATTCACTGTACCTACTGGCAAGCCTTAATATAGGCTTATCTGTCGGTACAAGTTAAAAAGTGGACTTTACTTCCACTTTAAATAATTTATCTCAGCTCTCTGACACTTTTGCTGGACAGTTTATTCTGCTAAGAGAAGTTGAAAAAAAACAGACTTGCTGACAAGATCATCAGGTGAAAATAAAGGAAAAAAAACTGAAAAAAGAAAACAAATTCAGCCACCACATCTAAAAATGGTGTGGAGCCATAGAACACATTTGGGGGGGTTTAATGCCACTTCAAATAAGAAAATAATAAAAACATTATGACTGGCACATACAACACTACTTTTTTTCCTAAACTCCTCTATGTTTGACCATCATAGCCCATCTGATAGTTCTTATTTACATAATGATATGTTTTATATAGTTTTCTGAACTCTGATTGAGTTGTGGCTTCTATCTTCATCTAAATGTGCACATGATAGCCCACCTACCACTTCTTATTCACATAATGACATATTTTTATATAGTTTTCAGAACTTGTCTTAAGTACATGTTTCTGTCCACATCTGATTCTGAAAGCTTTTAAACATGACATGTACTTACTTCTCTTCCAGGAGCTGCTTTTGGTATTCTTCATATTCTTCCCTTGTCATTCCTTGAGCTTCAGCTGGTGATTTCTCCCCTTCTCCCTTCTCCTCTTTGCCCCCCAGACCTCCTGTGAGGTTCTTCAGCTGACCACCCACCATAGTCTTCACTATAAAAGCCATGATCAATAGAGGGCTTCAGCAAGTTGGGCTGGAGAACCTCAAACAATATTCTGAGCTGATCGTACAAATGTCTGGAGATGAGCAGCTTCAGGTCCCTTGTGAGCCTCAGCTCTTCTAAAATCAGCCGCTAATTATTGCCTGTATTCTCAGAGCATGGATCCTGTGGGTTCACAACAGATGATAAGTTTAATGAGTTGAATGGATTTTCTCAGTCATCTTGTGTCAATGTAGGTAAATCCAAAGATAAGCCCTCAAGAATTCCAAGAGGTGTGTGAGTTGTGGCTTCTGTGGATGAGTGGCAGGGCTAGGTTCAGCACCACAATCCTGGACAGCTCCCAAGTAGACCTACTGCTCTCCCTTGCCTTCTGAGACTCTTTTAGCGGAGGGAGGGAGGCTGAGCAGAGAACTCACAAAAACAATCAGCCCCTTCTGTTAGTATGGCTTATAGCATGACAGCCATTGGCTGTAGTAAAGTCACTTAGCCTTTCCAATCTGTTCACATAGCTCAGCTGGGCAATCCCACATTTCGGAAAGAGACACACAACTATTCCCATTAGCTGTGAAGCCTTCAAATCCTATTATTCTCTGCCTCACTCTCCTTCTAAATATAGCAGAATTCGTTTACACCTAGAACGTCATTAAACCACATGGCTTCATCATTTAAATGGCATGTCATTCTGGGAGTAAAGGGGTTAATTGATATGATGGTACCAGAAGGTGAGGCACCCTAAAAGAGTTATATTCACACCTAGGAGAACGTTCCCACTGCTGGGTTATTATTGTGAAACATAGCAAGATCCTTGAGATGATGATACAATTAACACCTTTAGATTTATCTGCACATACATCTGTAAGCGGATGCATGGGGAAGAGGTGGGGGGGGGGGATCTGGAATAAAAGCACTTAATGGAAAATCACAGCAATAAAATCAGCTTGCTTTGTGAGATTTTCTACTAAAAGCAACACAAGGGCCAACAAAAAAAATAACATAAAACTTGGGTAATGATCTTCTACCCAGTGAATGTGGTCAGGCTGCACATGTGAACTTGTCCACAAGGTGCACTTAAGAGAAAAAGTTTAACCTGCATCTAAACCCAAGAATAAAAATGTAATATATTGCAGCATAGGAGTCCTTAGATGTGGTGGCTGCATTTGTTTTATTTTTTTCAGGCTTTATTTTTACCTGGTGATCCTGTTTTAACACACTTCTTGTCCCAGAGGAGCAGTATTGTCACCCTAGGCTACAAACACCTCTCCCGTAGCTCCCAAACGTCCCTCTTTTGAGATTAAATTCTTCTCTCCCTGGGAAGGTTGAAATTTCAACTTTTATTTAAGAAAAAAAAAAGTAAATGCACACCTTTACGCAGGTACGTGCATAAAGACATGATTGAAATCTTTAAATAACATCAAGGGGGTGAATAAGGTTCAGGACGGCATTTTTTTTTTCAATATGAAATCAAAATCAAGAACACGGGGACATAAGCTTAAACTAACTGGAGGAAAGTTCAAAACTAATCTTGGGCTTGATTCATATCTATGCATATTGCTTTTGAGCGTTTCTGCAGTGCTTTTTGTGGTGCTTGCCACATTTTTTTGGACACGTGTTTTTACCGCGATTTGCGTTTTGCTTTTTTTTTTACACTGTATATAGCCGGTTACTAAGGAGGGCTCCGGGAAGCCGGCCGCCACGTCCTTAACAACCGATGAGTCATCAGTTGTCAGCGGGCTTCCCGCTCAATGTAAAAAAAAAAAGAATTGCCGGCTAAAAGAAAAATCAAAAGAAAAAACGGTGTGGGGTCCCCCCCAGGTCCATACCAGGCCCTTGGGTCTAGTATGGATTCGGAATGGACCCCCATGCCAGAATTTTTTTTAAAAATGGTGTGGGGTCCCCCCAAAATCAATACCAGACCCTTATGCGAGCATGCAGCCCGGCAGGTCAGGAAAGGGAGGGGACAAGCGAACACCCCCCCTCCTGAACCGCAAGCCCTCAATATAGGGGGGATGGGTGCTTTGGGGCGGGGGGGCTCGGCCCCCCCACCCCAAACACCTTGCCCCCATGTTGATGGGGACAAGGGCCGCACTCAGGAAGTCCAGCCTACGGACGTAACGCATACGGGGGGTCAGATGTCACGTATGACATCACTCGCGGCCATCTTGTTGATTGATTACACTATACGCTTATGCGCCGGCACTCGGCTCTGAGTGTGGCCGAATGTAAGTGTACATCTGTAATTCCTTTCTTTTATTAATAAATATTATAAACAGAGAGCATTAGATCGCTTTGTTTTGTTTTATATATGCGATTGAATTACCTTACTGAGTATGGATCAGAGGACGGCATCCAGAGTGGGGATTTGTTTTGCCTGGTGATCTGTATACTGCTCTGTGACCTGTTTCAGGTCGAATTTTGGAAGTGAGAGGCCATCTTTATTTTTGGTGGAGGGATCACAGTCACCGGATCTATCATCATTTTTATGTTTCACTGCACCAGAGATTTATGCTGTCTCCACATGCACCAGTTGGGACTTTTCTGAGATATATATATTTATGTATTTTGTTATTTATTATGGACATTTACAAATTGCACAGCACTGTTTTATTATGATGTCTATTTGAGGTATTGTTTGAGTTAACCTTGAGTGCCAGCTAGCAGTTCACTTCTATTCTTGTCTTTGTGTGTCAGCGCTGAATATTCTTGCAAAAAAATTGCACCTGTGATCAGCAGATAATGGGTGCAATGCCTGGATCCTGCAGACTGTCAGTACACTGTCTGCCCATATTGTAATTCCAATACAGGCAGGCAGTTACTGAATGGCAGAAAAAAATCAATGGACTACCACAGCGTTCACCAGCCCCCTCAAAGTTCATTGAGAATTACAAGCCGTCGGCCACGTTGGCTGATGGTACGTGTAGTTCATTCATTCACAGAACTCTAGGGGAGGGGGCTAGTGAGAGGAGACAGGAGCTGGAACATGTTATAGGGAGAGGTGACATACATCTAGGGAGAGGTGACATACATCTTCACAGTATGGGTTACTATCATGATGGGTGTAATGCAAGTTGAAAACATGAGTGCCTGTCACTTTTTGGATGCAAACAAAGGGGATTTATTGTCTCTTAACAAGAACTGAGGAAGAGAGAGTTTAGGGCCAGGACACCCTTAGGCAGATGCAATAGCAATTGGCAGACTCCGAGATAAAAATAGGCAGACAGCTATATAGGTAGAGGACCTTTAAGCTGGATGCAACAATTGTATTTGTAGAACTGCTGTCTCCTATGGCAACTGAACTTTGAACAGTCAATAGAGATCCATACACGTAACTCAAAATAACCCGTTATAGATCTTTTCTCACATCTCACAGTAACTTACTGTAGATCTTCACTCACTGAGCTCCCGGTCTCTCACTAGACTTCCTGATCCCAGTCATCACTGGATCCCCTGAGCTCTTCCACAGCTAACCCGCCATATTCTCCTCAAGCTTCACCCCTGCTAACCCCCTGGGTCCCTGGCTTGGCACTCTGCTGAAGCTTTCCCACTTGTTCACTGTGCCCAGCTAGTGAAGAAGGCTGCTCTGGTACTTCTTCAGACTTCCATACACTGGCCTCTGATAACCGGAGTGGTTATCCCTTAATGGCAACTATCTTCTTTATCTCTGACCTTGATCCTCACTTTCCTCTGGTAACAGGAGTGGTCATTCCATGTGGCAACTGTTTCTCCCTCACCGCTGGCAATGATGCGGTTCCCTGTCTGGTGGAAACTCTGCAACTTGGTTGGGCTTCCGGCCGAAAACCCCAACCCCCGTGCTGCTTCTCTCTAATATGGATAGGCCTCAGACAGCCTAGCAGCCAGGTGCTCCCAGGATAGACCTCAGGCTTCTAACTTAGCAACCTGGAGCCTTGTGACACACGTCCACCCAGACAGCCGCTCGGGTGGCACAGAACCCCGATCACCTGAATCCTCCCGAATAAATAGGCTCTCCTAGAAGGCCAAGGGGCTAAATAAAACCCTGCCAATTGGCTGAGACAACCCATCCACTCCTAGTCTGAATTCAGTATGCCCTAGTCATTCTATTGCCACAGGCAACAATGCCACCTAGTGACAGAGAAGAGAGGTGCATCAAATTCAGAGTTGGATTCACTGGCTTTTCCCTCCTATCAATCAACCAAGCTAGTTATCACCTAGCAAGCTAAATTTGTTAGCAACCCTGCCTACTACCAGGGTGCTACATGTATTTAGCCTGAGAAAGAAAACTAATGCAGCCACCACATCCAAGGATTGGTAAGCTACAATACATTTTTGTTCATGTTAGATATGCTTTAAAGAGTACCAGTCTTCACATTTACCAGAACAGTGGATTCAGAAGTTGCCTACACATATCTCCAGTTATCTTCTAGCTACCCAATAGCCCTTCAACCAAGGGAGCACGCTCTAATATGCAAATACTGGTCCCAATTCGGAAAGCAATGCTGTCCACCACACATACATACACTTCTGCACCTTTCTATTAGTATGTCAATGTAATGTGAGGTCTGAAAACAGTGAGGTGTAGGATGTGTAAAAAGTTTTGCAGCAAGACCAGGTGGTTGAGGCATGACTTTAACACGCTTCAGTCACCTGTCAAAACCTGGCAATAGCTGCTGGACTGCACCATTCACATTGTCTTGGTCACAAAGACTTTGCGTCGTGGCATGGCAAAAAAAAAAAAATAGGGCATGTGAAATTTTTGCACCTGCCAACATGTCTCATAGAACTGAATGAGGCCATGCTGCAACCATGTCTAATAGATGTGGTTGCAGCAAGGTGTAAAAGAACTTAATTGTGAAATCTCTCTTTAAATAGAATTGGCAGAAGTGATTACTTGCCTCATGATCACCTACTAATAACAAGCCAGCCGCTGCTGAAATAGCAGTCCACCAAAGATCGTGAGTTAGAAGCATTGCTTATGTGAAAGGGGTCTTAGAGTACTCTGGGTTTCAGGGCTCCCTGCGATACTCCAGGAAACAACTAAGGCTATGTGCGGTACCTGCAGTAACCTTCTGATGCCACTTTTAGCTTTGAAGAAAAACTTTGCCCAGCTTTGGGAAAACTAAAAGTCAGCAGCTACAAGTGTTGTAGCTTCTAACTCTTAAAAACATGTACTTACCAGCCCATGAAGTCCAGCACTGTCTTCCTAGAGACCCAAAGTCTTCACAGCTCTTTTTTGTTCTCACTCCACCATCTTGCATTCAGGAGTCGACTGTCACATCCTGATCACTTACAGCAGCCCCTTTCTCTACACATGAATGAGATCCAACAACTGACAGACTGTCTTTAAGGTTACTTTCACACTGAACGCGCTGTCCATTAGCACTAAAGTGCCACTTGTTTTAGCGGTGCTTTAGCACTGTTTAAGTGGCGCTTTTTTGGCTGCTAGCGGGGTGCTTTTTACCCATAAAACAGTAAGACCGCTTTCACACTGGGGTGTTTTTCAGGCGCTTTAGCTCTAGAAATAGCCTCTGAAAAATGCCTGAATGCCTCCCATTCATTCCAGTGTGTCTTTTCACACGGGACGGTGCGCTTGTGAGACGTTCTGAAAAGTCCTGCAAGCAGCATCTTTGGGGTGGGTTGGGAGCACTGTAATTAGCCCCCCAAAACACTGTGCCCATTGTAAAAAATGAGCAGCGTTTTTAAAGCGGCACAAACTGGGACTTTTCCCCCTTTTTTGGGTAAAAAGTGCACCACTAGCAGCCAAAAAGCGCCGCTTAAACAGCGCTGAAGGACGGCGCTTTCAGTGTGAAAGGAACCTAAAAAGTCCAAGTTTGTGGCGCTTTGAAAGCGCTGCCCATTCATTCCAATGGGCAGGGCATTTTGGGAGCGCTAACTACAGTGCTCCCAACCTGCCCCAAAGATGCTACTTGCAGGACTTCTCAGAACGACCAACAAGCACACCGCCCCAGTGTGAAAAGTCACACTGGAATGAATGGGAGGAGGTGGTTTTCAGGTGCTTTGCAGAGGCTATTTCCAGCGCTAAAGCGCCTGAAAACCGCCCCAGTGTGAAAAGGGTCTCAGTCTCCTGGGATGTGTGAAATGTATCCCGGGAGGCTTGGGATGGGGTTGTTAGGGTAGCCTAGGACAAGGATTGAGGAAGTGGGAGCGAGTACCTGCTGAAAAAGGTGATTGCTACCCCCAAAAAAGTTGCAAATATGCAATAGGGAGAGGGAGGGTTAGAATGTTGGAATTTGTTCTTTGTGAGTGAAGGGCCTCTTTAAGCTTTGGAAGCAAGACTCCTTGAGGTCACACTTTTATTAACATTTTTTGATTTTCTGATGTGCATAACAATGTTTTTCAAATACATTTGCAAAGATATCCTGCTGCATTCCTTTAGATTGTAAGCTCCATGAGCAGAGCCCTCTTATTCCTTTTGTATTGAACTGTATTATAATTGTACTGTCCTCCTCTACATTGTAAAGCGTTGCGTAAACTGGGAGTATGCTGGTTTGTAGACTGACAATATTGAAGCAACCAAGCATTTTCATATGGGTTTTTACAACTTTCATTCTTCAGTGCCTTAAAGTGTCACTAAGCACACATCATAAAAAACTGTCAATAAATGGTGTATTCCATGCTGTTCATACTCACTCAGTCATTATGAGATTTGTTTTCTGTATTCTGCAAAAACCTGGTTGATCCTGCTGTTCTGTATCTCCATCTTCAGTTCATGTCCCCACTTCAGCTAGGGATTTTGCAGCTATGGTGGAAACTCTGCACATGCTCAGTTTTCAGTGAGTTTCTATGCTGAGAATTCCCTCCCTATCACATCTGAGCAGCCCATGTGACTAAAGAGTCACACATGTGGGTGTATTCAAAGTGGTAAATGAGAGCCCACTCCCCTGATGTTTCACTTTTGAGAAAGGAATTGAGAGAAAGTAATTGAGGACACAGACTCTTCCATTTCTTTCTCTACAGCCTCAGCTGCACTGGACAATCAATTAATGGGAAGTGCTCTGTGCTGAGTGGCTTCCTGTTCATTCACAGGTAGAACTGTGTTTTCTATGTGTAGCGCTACCCCCGTAAGGGCCGCTGGTCATTGTGGTTTGTCTCCCACCCTGCACAGCCAGGCACAAGAATTTCCAGTCACACGGAGTCAAGAAGTAGTCCTTGCAACTTTGTTTTTTTTTTTTTGTTTTATTAGAGGAATAGAACTTGGATGGGGATAGGGTGCATATGGGATGCCCACTTGATAGAAGGAAATTGTTAGGAACTTAACTATATACACTCTAGCACATACACTTGCTTGCAGACCATCACTCCCAGGACCAGCTAGCACTGATGTGGGGATCTGACATTGGCTTTGTCAGACCCAAAGCAAATGCCCTTTGCAGGCAAGGACCGTGGAACCCTATGGTGTAGCAAAATGGAAGTCTTTAGTGCTAGCTGTCCTACATGTGGCTACTTCGCCAAGTACCACCTCTTCAGGCCCTGCCAGTCCTCCCGGCTGTAGCTGCCTCTTCCCACTGCCCATGCCACCACAGTCCTCCTGACTGGCTCTGCACCCATCCCAGACTGCTCCATCCCAGTCCTCTCAGGCGTGCCTCCCAGTCCTCCTGGCTGTAGCTGCCTCTTCCCACTGCCCATGCCACCACAGTCCTCCTGACTGGCTCTGCGCCCATCCCAAACTGCTCCCTCCCAGTCCTCCTGACTGTGTGTCACTCACCAGCCCTCTTGGCTGTTTCTGTTCTTCCTGGAGACTTGCCTGGCAGTGTCCTCCCGCTTTCCTCTCCTTGCTCTCATGCCTCCTGGCCAGGACACCTCTGTGTGTTTTGAGAAGGTCCTGTCTGCACCTGAGCCCAGGCCCAAGGTCACCCCCCCAGACTGGGGAGCTCCCGCAAAGGCCATGACAGCCTAACACTCCATCTACAGCTTCCACCCGAACTCTCCTCCTCAGCTGGACTGACCCAGAGTATTTGAGAGGGCCTTCCCCCTGCCAACCCAAGTTGGGGATTGGTCAGGGCCCTCGGAATACTCCAGGCAGCTCCACCTTACTTCCCCTCCCATTTTTCTAGGTTCCAGTACATTCTATAAATAGGGGGGAGGTCTCAGTGATGCTGCCTGTGAGTCATCTAGCTCTCCCTGGATCTCTGCCCAACAAAGGAAAAACACAGACAGGCTTGGCTGCCAGCCAAGCCTGCACAAATTTACCTACACTTAAACAAAAATCTCACCTCTAGCACTCTAGCAACGCTAGGGTGTGCTACATGTGTTTCAGTCACTCACAATCTTCATTCAGAAAAGGAAGGGGTGGTAAACTACATATTTACTAGTCCCTTTCCATGCTCGCCATCCTGACACATCACAGCAGCTGGCGTGGAGGTGAGGGGGGAGCCATCGGCTGTATTTTCCTCCTTCAACCGCTAAATCTGGCCTTCAGCGGCTGCAGGAGGAACATACAGCCGATGGGTTCTAGCTAATGCCGCCCCCGCCACCCCTCCTGCCCAGGTCTAACTTTAAGGCAGCAAGGTAGCAGGCTGAATCCCTGGAGTCTGGCTCCCAGCTTCCTTGTGATCAGCGGCAGTGCAGGCTCACAAAGCAGCCGGTGGTGTGTAATCTTGGCTCCCTGTAAATGAAACTCAGCGGCTCAGTCCAGCCCGATCCAACCTCCCAAATCCCACCTAATGTCAGCACTGCAAACATCAGACCCTCTCAAGTTGGTGCCTGGGGCATGTTCCCTCCTGCCCCCCCCCCCTTTGTTTTAGCCCTGCATACATAGGACATGGAACCTAACTGTGCAGCCAGGTACACATTCCAAGTGTTTCTTGGCATGACTTACAGGGAAGCTGAGTGTACTGTACATCTACCTGAATTTCTGAGATGCTGCTGGGATAAGGTGATGGCATCTCAGCATCACATTGTGAGCCCAATCCAGCATATCCACCAAGAGCCCATTTTACACTTATTTCACAAACTATTTCTTCTTGTGTGCTCCACCTCCTGAACATACACCATTTTTCTTGATTGGCATATAACTCAACCAATCAGCAAGAAGACATGCTGTAGCCTGGGGCAAAGAGTCCATAAACACTTTTAACCACTTGACCTCCAGGAAGTTTTACCCCCTTCATGAACACAGTAATTTTTGTTATTCAGCACTGTGCTACTTTAACTGGCAATTGCTTGGTCATGCAACACTGTACAAAAATTAATTTATCACAAAAAGACCAAAATGTTTGAAAAAAAATGATATTTTCCACTTTCTGTTATAAAACATATCCAATAAAATCAAATGACTTAATAAATTTAAGCCAAAATGTATTCTGCTACATGTCACAAGTGCTGGCAGCAGTGGCAGTGAACAGGGTTGATCCTGTGAACACTGTGTTTTTGGGGACACTATACTATTGGGGACACTGGTATAGTTCTGATTGTGATCAAGATACATTATACTAGTAATGGCAGTGATCAGTGACTTATAGTGTGACTGTGATAGTGTGGCAAGCAATCTGGCGCTAACTGGAACTAACTTAGGAGGGACACTAACTGACATTGACGTCACTAGTGACACTATGTTTCATTTCTAGGTCCGTCAAACTTTTGAGAAAAAAAAGTCCGCTGGAGCCCACACACGATTGAATTGTCCAACGGACTCCGGTTCGCCGGACCGAGTATGCCGTAAAGTCCGGTCGTGTGTACGTGGTATCACAGGTGTATGTGTGCTACTTTTACTCACAGAACTGGCTGGGTCTCTCACTTTCAGTTCTGAATGGTAACGGATAGCAGGGAGAAATCCAGCCAAAGCCTGTGTTTACAAACACACAGATCTCTGTGCTGTGATTGGCCACAGCCGATTAGCAGATATACAGTCAAAATGACTGGCTGTAAACTGCTGACAAACTCGTGCTATGTCCAATCACGGGGGGCGCAAGCTTTTACACCAGGAAGTTCACCAATGTACTGCTGATGGTCAGCAAGACATTAAAGACTTTGTTAAAAAGATCTTACCCTGACCAATTCAATGAAAAAAAAATAATACACTAAATAAATCAAGAAGAAGTGGGAAGGGTTGCCATTATCTTTAGACCTGAACTCTAGCAATTAGACTGCAAGGGTTAAATGCTTTAGTTTAGGGAAGTGATGGTGAACCTTGGCACCCCAGATGTTTTGGAACTACATTTCCCATGTTGCTCAACTACACTGCAGAGTGCATGAGTATCATGGGAAATGTAATTCTAAAACATTTGGGGTGCCAAGGTTTCGCCATCATTGATCTAGGGGTACAAGGATAAGGTATAATATTTACCTTACTCCTGGCTCTGGCAGGCTCCCATAATCCACCGAGCCGATCCAGTACTTTTTTCTCAATATGGTGCTCTCAGCCACAATTACATGCTCACCTTCTTCACGCACGATGCAGAGTAAATGTTGACACTGAGAGGCTGCCTACACCCCAGAACTTCCGGTAGAAGAGAACAGTGCTGGAGCCTGCCACACCAAGGAATAGGGCAAGTAATACACCTTATCCCTGCCCCCCTAGATTAAACACACATTTATCCCTTGCAGTGTGGGGTGGGCGTCCCACTGCAAGGCTAGGTTTTTTTCTAATTCCTGGAGATCGATTTTAAAATTTACAGTTACTAAAATCTAATATATTACAAAGATTGATGCACTTGATGCAATCCCTGCCCCCTTCTGATTCATGCAGAGGATCTGTTAAGACTAAAGGGGATTAGATGATTTTTCTGGAGAGGAAAAAGAAGCAGAATGAATGGTTTCATATTAAATTCTAAGCGGATTGGGATGGGACTGGGTATTGCATGGCATAAACCTGCCACCTGGGTAAGAATTGCTCTAGCTTAGCTTTTAAAGAATGACAATTTTATTGACCTAGACATTAAACAATAATTAGCTGACGGATTATCTCTATGCTATTCTAACATCACTACAAACTTTTCTGTTAAAGAGTCACTAGGGAAAAGGAAAAACCTGGGAATATATATAGTATATTTCTCCCATCATAGGTGTGCGCAGCCTATTGTATTAGGGTGTGCACCCTTAAGCTCAAACACACATGCATATGTATGTGTCTACATATATATGAACCCGGCACATTGATCTCCCTGCTGGCACAGTGAAAGAGAAGAGCATAAACACTTTTCTTATGGCAGAGCAGGTAAGAGGGAGATCTTTACCATGTTCCTGCTGCTACACAGAGCGATAACACTAATGCGCATGGGGTGATTAGGGTGTGCCTGGGCACACCCGGCACACCCTGTGCGCACGCCTATGTCTCCCATGTTATCAGACCTATTCCGTGAAAACTTCCCTCCTTTCTTAACATTAATAAGGCATGAAACGTAACACAGACACGGACACATAGTTTGGATGTATCAGTTTTTGAAAATGAACATTCTCTCATACCTACTATACTTGCTACAAACCCTCCTTATTGTGATAACCTTTGCTTTCCTGTGTTCCATTGAGAGAGAGTGAATTCATAAAAAACCTTATGGGATCACAAGTACCCACACACACAAATACATTAACCATACAGGGGCGAAAATATACAATCCTCTCACTGGTATAGTTACCACACAGTCTCATCCGAAGAGCACTGTGATGTCATCAAGTCCTTCTCCTATGCGTTACGCCACACGGCTCATCCCCCTGAGGAAGCCATGTGACCCTGTGGAGTAATGTGTAGCGGAGGGGTTTGGTGACATTACAACGCTCTTCGGATGAGACTGTGTGGTAACTATACAAGCAAGAGGATTGTATATTGTCGACCCTGAATGGTTAATGTATATTGCATGCGAGGCATAGTGTGGTGCGCTGGTAGCACCCTGAACAAGTGAGTGTACATCTGAAAGTTTGCATTTTCAGGCTTAATACATTAATCTTAACCCCTTGGCACCAACGCCTGCCAGCCCTTTAAGGTGTTTTAGATGCTGGGAGGCGTGGCAGGGTTTATGATTATGTGACCGCCATTATTGGCTGTCACGGCAGTCACATGATTGGAAAGCTCTTGGGATTGGGAGCTTTCAGTGAGCCACCAGTAACTGTGTTCTCGGCACAGTTTGTTATGCAATATTGCAGGGAAATATGAGGCCACGCGGTGCTAAGGCCCACCCACCGAGAGGCCACATATTTGCGTGCTGTAGGCTCCAAGACGTTAAGGATAAAGCACTATGCTTGTCAGTTTCCCTTTCTTTATGTACAGGTGAATGGAGATATCCAGAATTGATGCAGGAGGTTAAGAAGCTCTGTGTGAAACCATATGCTGTGGAGAGTGTCTAGTCCTCTGAGAGGGACACAAGCCCACATAGACCATATGTAAAAGTGTGGTCATATATCCCAGGTGGGAGCACATCTGGTGGTGGGAGCACAAGTCACAGATTTGATTGAGAGCATTACTTGCCGGAATCATTAAGGAGTCACTTTTTTATATATAAATTATTTTAATTTTTTAACACATGTATGGACTACATTTATGGACTTTAGTTTTTCATATTGGGTAGTCACCTATTTTATGTTTAATGATAATATAGAGAATATTTTTGGATATTTTCACATCTTTTGGTTAAATGTATTTTATATTGATGGTAAAGCGTGGCACAGATCAATCTTTAAAAAATGAATGTATAAGGGTTTAAAAATGAAGGTCCCCAGGGTGGGGGCTTTAGTTGGGGGGGCGGCAGTGAAAGTGGAAAAACTTTGAGCTGGACTCCTGCTTCAATGCTTTAATTCCACCAAATTAAACAGAGAATGAGAAGCAACATCACCCACCTTTTATCACAGTATACTACAAACTGTACAACATTCTAATCTAGGTGCCTTGGAGAGCCCCAGGTCTTTTAGAACCATAGAAGATTCCCTGTGTGTATATGAATTCCTTCAATAGTGCATTTCTAGTATTGTTTTTTTATCAACATATTCACATAATCACTCCTTTCAAAGTCATCAAAATGTAATATGACCAGGATTCCCCAATATTTTGCATACCTTATTTTAATCTGACTATTGTCTCCTCATTCACTGACCAGTAACCGCACTTGGTATTCTAAAATAGCAATGCACATGCTGACATGCGGCACACAGGAGGAATGACAATGTCATACGTCATTATGATTAATTACAACAAAATAACCTGGTCAGTGGCCACCTGTACTGCTACCCCCGTAGTCTGGGTTCTCACTAATCTCATTGCAAAAAAACATTCTTATTAGTAGAGTAATTAATGATTTAATGCTTTCTTTGAGAATCCTCTCCAGATTTTTTCACACAAGTAGAATCTGTCTGCAGTACACTAAATAAGAAATATAGAATACATAGCAGGGATGTCTGGCATTTCATTGAATTACTAAGAAATGTCTTTGCTCATTTAAAAGTGAATTTTAAAGTGTAAATCCAAAGGTTCCATCAGTGTGTTGTGAACTTTAACTCATACATCTCCATCTATAGAATCTTAGTGGTTGATTTACTAAAACTGGAGAGTGCAAAATATGGTGTAGCTTCTGCATGGTAGCCAATCAGCTTCTAAATGCAGCTTCTTCCATTAAGCTTTCACAAAAAAAAAAACCTGAAAGCTGATTGGTTTCTATGCACAGCTGCACCAGATTTTGCACTTTCCAGTTTTAGTAAATCAACCCCTATAACACTGTGTATACAGCGTTAAGCCTCATTAAACCGCGTTTAACACCTTTTACCTGCGTCTGGCGTTTTTACAGCTCCAGCGCTGGAGCCCCAGAATGTGCTGGTCCTGGTTTTTTTTTGGAGCTTAAAAATGCCAATGCCTGTTACAGCTCAAAAACGTCGTGGTGTGTATGAGGCCACTGAATAACATTGAGTGGCGTTTTTAAGCTGCAAAAAAGGCTCAAAAACGCAGCTGTATAAAAGTCCGTGTGTATGAGGCCTTACGCTGCCATTTCTGAATGCTTCTTGTTTGTTCTGGGCCAGTGACACAGAGGGGGTTATTTACTAAAGGCAAATCCACTTTGCACTACAAGTGCAAACTACAAGTGCAAAGTGCACTTGAAATTGCACTGAAAGTGCACTTGGAAGTGCAGGCGCTGTAGATCCGAGGGGGACATGCAAGGAAAATAAAAAACAGCATTTCAGCTTGCACATGATCGGTTAATATAATCAGCAGAGTTTCCCCTCATTTCAGATCTACCGCTCAGATTTACAGCAACTGCATTTCCAAGTGCACTTTCAGCGCAATTTCAGGTGTAGTTTGCACTTGCAGTGCAAAGTGGATTTGCCTTTCGTAAATAACCCCTAAAGTGTTGATGTCAGAAACAGCCAGGCCACTATTATTTTCATATGAAGATGACAATGTCAGTATCCCTACTAGTCTATGTATGTACCTTTTTATTCTGAGCTGTGCATCCTCTCTTTTTGTATGTGAGAGGTAGAGAGGAGTCTGCTGTGGGTAGGACCAGGAACGCCTCTCCTATAATTTCACATGGATAAGCAGTGGCAGTTCATGGATCACCAGATGACTAGCAAGGAGGTGGCCTGGTATGGTATGCTCATTTTCAGTGCTCTAGGTCTTGATGTGGGGCTTTTGGCACTGAAAACAAGTATAAAATGACTTCCTAAAACCCCATATACACTATACTTTTGTTGTCAGATTTCCTTTAGATTTACCAAAACCATGTAGTGCAAGGGTCTTCCTGATTGCATACAAATTGAAACTCTTAAGGTTTGACCTCATATTATATGGTTTTGGTAAATCGGAAGGAAAAAAATCTACAGAAAATTGTATAGTGTATATCCAGCTTAAGTGTCCCTAATATACAGTATCTCACAAAAATGAGTACACCCCTCACATTTTTGTAAATATTTTATTCTATCTTTTCATGTGACAACATTGAAAAAAATGACACTTCGCTACAATGTAAAGTAGTGAGTGTAAGCTTGTATAATTTGCTGTCCCCTCAAAAAAACTCAACACACACCCATTAATGTCTAAGCCGCTGGAAACAAAAGTGAGTACACCCCTAAGTGAAAATGTCCAAATTGGGCCCAAAGTGTCAATATTTTATGTGGCCACCATTATTTTCCAGCACTGCCTTAACCCTCTTGGGCATGGAGTTCACCAGAGCTTCACAGGTTGCCATTGGAGTCCTCTTCCACTCCTCCATGAAAACATCACGGAGCTGGTGGATGTAAGAGACCTTGCGCTCCTCTACCTTCTGTTTGAGGATGCCCCACAGATGCTCAATAGGGTTTAGGTCTGGAGACATGCTTGGCCAGTCCATCACCTTTGCCCTCAGCTTCTTTAGCAAGGCAGTGGTTGTCTTGGAGGTGTTTGGGGTCGTTATGTTGGAATACTGCCCTGCAGCCCAGTCTCCGAAGTGAGGGGATCATGCTCTGCTTCAGTTTGTCACAGTACATGTTGGCATTCTCAATGAACTGTAGCACCCCAGTCCGGCAGCACTCATGTAGCCCCTGTCCATAACACTCCTACCACCATGCTTGACTGTAGGCAAGACACACTTGTATTTGTACTCCTCACCGTGTTACTGCCACACATGCTTGACACCATTTGAACCCAATAAGTTTATCTTGGCCTCATCAGACCACAAAACATGTAATCCATGTCCTTAGTCTGCTTGTCTTCAGCAAACTGTTTGTGGGCTTTCTTGTGCATCACCTTTAGAAGAGGCTTCCTTCTGGGATGACAGCCATGCAGACCAATTTGATGCAGTATGCAGCGTATGGTCTGAGCACTGACAGGCTGACCCCCCACCCCTTCAACCTCTGCAGGAATGCTGGCAGCACTCATACGTCTATTTCCCAAAGACAACCTCTGGATATGATGCTGAGCACGTGCACTCAACTTCTTTGGTCGACCATGGCGAGAACTGTTCTGAGTGGAACCTGTCCTGTTAAAGCTCTGTATGGTCTTGGCCACCATGCTGCAGCTCAGTTTCAGGGTCTTGGCAATCTTCTTATAGCCTAGGCCATCTTTATGTAGAGCAACAATTCTTTTTTTCAGATCCACTGTTATACAAGCTGTACACTCACTACTTTACATTGTAGCAAAGTGTAATTTCTTCAGTGTTGTCACATAAAAAGATCAAATAAAATATTTACAAAAATGTGAGGGGTGTACTCACTTTTGTGAGATACTGTAAATAATATCCCTAACAATTAGGCACACACTGACACTTAACCCTTCTCCTTATTTGAAATTAACCCACTTCCATCAGTAAATCTTAAGGGCACATTTACACAATAACACATTGTGGGGCACTGCATTAATAAGCACATTCAAAATGAATGAGCTACAATGCACCTCATTGCAGCAAAAAAAAAAAAAAAAAAAAATGATGCAAGCTGCACTGCACTGCACAGGACACCTGGCGTTCTGGTGTACTACAGTGTGTTGCAGCGCATGTGCATTGTGGAAGTGTATTAAAGGGGATGTGAATGGGCCCTTAATTTGATTCTGTAAACCCTAACTATAAGGGAAACTTATACTAAAGGAACATATACAGTATTACAAATGCTAGTTGCCTCATTTTCACACTGATCCAATGGCTTAAAGTGGTTCTAAAGCCTAAACATTTAAAAAAAAAATTAATTTTTAAATTCTTAATGCATTTCTTTACTTTAAGATAAAAAATGTTTAGCCATCAACATCCCCTGTCACCCGCCCTCCCCCCCTTTACTTACCTGAGCCCTCATTCGATCCAGCGCCTTGCATGTCTGCAGCTCTTCTCTCCCCTCACGTTCGGGTCTCACTGGCTATGCTCGGACACCCACTGCAGTCAATCAAAGCCAGTGATGGGGGGGAGGGGGAGCAGGGCTGCCAGTGACTGTGTAGTTGGGAGAATCAAGCATCTATGGCCGGTTTAAGCCAACACTCAGTAAAATCTAAGGTTGTACTCACTCTGTCGGTTTAACTGAACTGAACCATGTCTGAGTTTGATTCTCCCCCTCTTCCACTGGTTTGCAGTCACACTGGTTTGTGAGGAATTTTTCCCGGGCACACTACCCTGCTAACCAGACCAGCAATCCCTGTTTCATCACACAGTTTTCTATGAGAGAACTTTGCTCTGGCACGGTTTGTACTCACGCTACAGAAAACCTTACTGGATCACAAGTAATCTTTTCCCAGGACCACCTGTTTCAAGTAGTTAGGGGTGCAGTATAATAAACCAGTGCCAGACATGGTTGGAAGCACTCACACTACACAAACAAACTGGTCCAAGGGGCTGAACCACAAACTCCAGTGCTAGTGTGACCCTTTTACCTTATTTGGTTCCTGAAAAAGAGGCACCAAAAGCCAACTTCTTCATTACCATGCTCTAAAGTTCTGAGATGCCACTGCTGGAAACAAATGATGAAAACTTTTTTGCGGAAGGGAGTTTAATAAGACACGTGGCCACGCATTAAAATTAGAAGAAAAGAGGTTTAACCTTAAACTGCGTAGAGGGTTCTTTACTGTAAGACCGGCAAGGATGTGGAATTCCCTTCCACCGGCGGTCGTTTTAGCAGGGGGGCATTGATAGTTTCAAGAAACTATTAGATAAGCACCTGAACGACCGCAACATACAGGGATATACAATGTAATACTCACATATAATCACACACATAGGTTGGACTTGATGGACTTGTGTCTTTTTTTCAACCTCACCTACTATGTAACTATATAATACTATTATACAAGTAGGCCATGTTTTGCGGAGGAACGTCAATTTGGAATATTTAGAGCGTACCTTTAATAAATGCATATGAAACGGTATTTGTAACACACAGACATGAGTATACATGTAAGTGCAGTTCCCAGAGGGTTGCTCTAATTTAGAATATTGTCTGTCAGGACCAAGCTGCTATTTTCAGAGTGTGTGCCGGGAGATCCCCATCTGCGTGAAGATACCCATTCAAGCGTGACATTCAGTGTTCTGTCCTGAGCAGCCACACACACTGTACAGAATCAGAACACTGTCAGCAACACGAGTGTCAGCTGTGGGCCTCAAGGAGGCTTGTGTCTGATTGCTTCTAAAACCAATAGCCATCTTCAAAACTCATTAGATTACAGCCCACAATTCTAGATTTCTTGAAAAGCATGGCATATCGCAGCACCCCAGCTACAGATGGCAGTGGAGAAAGACTTCTGCCAGCAGCTATTTTACATTATTAGGTAAACAATTTCCAAAGGCAAAATCCGAGATATTAATCACCCACACATTCCTATTGTAGATGCATGAAGTAATGTGTGTTATCCCAATGGTACTTGGCGTCCAAATGTACATGTAAATGAAATTTATTCCATTTTTTTCTTTTTACTGCTCCTAATGAACATTGAACTAGTGATGTATTACAGTTAAAAACACAAAAATACTGGCTGATGGAAATCTCTCCATAGCAAGAGGTAGGAAATGTGCATGTGTAGGATACCAAGGGAGGGGTCGTGACTGAGAAATCATTTTACACTCTAGTTCACAAGGTACCTGTCATATGTTGCAGGCAGTGGTGTGTCAGAAAACTCCTCTAATCGTCTCTTTGATACTGAGTGACGGTACAAATGGAGAGAACGCTGGTATTTCTCTGTGATGGCCACTTACATACACGGCAATGATTATCATTTCCACCATATGCGCTGTCATAACCGAGGTGTGCCCCTAGTCAATCATTTTATTAATATGTAATATAGTTCTCATCAGCAGTGCCAGTTCTCACAAAAAATGGCATCCCTGCCCCAAAAAATGTTTCTTTAAATATGTATTTGAAAATATTAAACTTTCTTTTAAATACATTAACCTACTTCATGCTTTATTCCATCTCAGTACTGCTGATCTCCTGCAGCATCATTTCTGCCAACTCCTGTCTAACTGTATGCACTCCAGCTATTGCTGCATGGCCTTTTCCAAGGAAGGTTCCCAATAGTGACAACAGTAGGCCATGCCCCCGTAATGTGAGTGCTGTCCCCCATTAACAGGAAGTGCCTGAAGAAGAATCTTCATGGCAGGATCGCCAGCTGTTATTGTAATGGAAGCTGTATTTTACAACGTTGAAATGATATTGCTCATGTGCTTATAATGACAGCAGACCCTATTAGTTTTAGGCCTTGTTTCACTCTTGCAGTGTGTGTGTGTGTTTGTGTGCGTGTGTATGGTAGCCTTGCTAAAAACAGGTCTCTATTACCTTTTTTTAGAGGCCATGAATCCCAGGTTACAGTAGTAGCCTTAAGTACAGTAATTCTCGAAGTAGATAAGGAAACAACTAGCTTCCCTGAGACTATGAGCGCAGTCACAGTCCATACAGCAACTTCTAATGTCTTTCCTCCAAAGCGCCAGCACACCTGGAGACCTAGGTGAAAAGGTCCTACTCACAATGTCCAAGGAAAGCTGACTTCAACCAGCTTTTATGCGACACTCTTCAGTGAAAAGGGGTAATTCTCCAGTCCAGCTCCTTAAGTTAGTGTCTTCCAGCAAATGTATTTAAATCCATTCTTCAGGCCCCCAGCCAAGCACATGGTGAGGCTTAGCAGCCACAGCTCATCGGTATCACAGGCTGCCTCCTAGGCCAGTGGCCTTAGGAGAGGAGAGCTCTAAACAGCCCCCCCCAAACATTTATCTTCTCCCCAGCCACCTTCTGGGCCCCCTCCCAGGGATTGGCTGAGGTAAGATAAATATGTATAACCCAGTGGCTAACTCTCCTACTCTATTTCTGGAAGCTTCCTCCAGGAGCAGGCAGGAGAAATCAACCACAAGGCTTAGGGAGACCTGACCAGATGTAGAAAATAGATTACCGCTCAGCTGAGTACAGCAGAGCCAAAAATGAAAATGTATCCAGTCTAATCACACACATAGGTTGGACTTGATGGACTTGTGTCTTTTTTCAACCTTACCTACTATGTAACTATGGCAAGGCACTACAGCGGTAAAAAAAAACAACACGTTCTTGAGCCATGGTTTTACCATCCCCACCTTTAGCTGCAAAGGCAGCCAGATGGGATTGTTTACATGCCCCTTCAAAAATTATAACCCCTTTCACATTCAGTGTGCAGTACCATCATTAAATGTGACCCATTCAATTGAATGGGGCTGTGCTGAAACTGCACTGCAGCTGTATACAATGCATGGGATTGTGGTACAGTTGTGTGGGCTATTTAGGGTTTAAACATGTGCTGAGGAGGCTGCTGCATGTGTAAATGAAGGCCTTGTTTATATCTTGTTTATATGGGCCTACAACACTGTGCACCTATGCGAGGGCCTTGTTCATCTGCGTGGAAAAGCACTGTATCTCGCAACAGGATGCACTTGCTATTAATGAGATCCAAGAGATGGAGAATCTAATCATGATTTTGAAGGAACAGAGGAAAAGTATTGGAAAATTTGGACTCTGTATTTCTTTTACAAAGACCAAACATCACTAGCTTCCCAACCATAAAGTAGGCTAGGTACCTCTTCCTTTTTCTGGAGGTGACGGGATCCTCCGAGAACTGGGCCAGGAGGAAGGGTGGACTCCCCTCCCACCCGCCATCTTCCTTCACTTTCACCTTACCCTTTGTCTTTCTCTCATCTTACCTTCACTCCCCCACACTTTCTTGTTCTTCCCACTGGGGTTCTGAATTTGTTTTTCCCCTAAAATGAGAAAATATGTGAGGAAATGGTATACTCCAGTT